>NC_141881.1:15397263-15697263 GCF_030686135.1 Camelina sativa
TTAGAACAGAGCAAGTCAAGCCAAACAATTATAGAGATTTTATCTAACAACCTAGAAGAAATAAAAAAGAACAATAAAGCAAGAACCACACGACCTAAGTACTCGATGCAATCATTCGAGTACAGGATCGGGTGGGGTGATCGGATCAAGTAGTCAAGGATGAACAGCTCGAAGGTATACACGAAGCTGGTGGTCGAGTACCAGTTCGAGTAAGGGGTCGAGTTACAGAAAAAAGTTAAACAATCAAGATACGAAAGCTCCTAAGGATGGGGTAATTTACTCATAAGTGTTCCTGACTAATTTGGGACGTCCTACATGCCTCAAGCAAATATTCCCTAGACAATGAATCCCTTAAATCTTGTTAAAACACTCTCGTGATAGAAACAATCAACCTTGGTTACTCCCCTACCCAACTCTCGTTGGAGAAACATGACCAAGCAGGCATTACAAACCAGTTCATTATTGTCAATAAACTCCTTACACATCTAATCTCTTAGGCTAAGTGAGTAAATCTCTAGCATTGATTGTATCAAGCATTTCAACAACATCTCTGGATGGTAAAACACTCTAGATCTAGTCTCAATCTCTCGGTCTAAAAATAGCATTAAAAACACCAATCTAGAAAGGAATTTATATAAAGTAAACATTCAAGCTTAGACATCCTAACCGATCAAGAACACATATTTTCTATCCCATCCCTAGAAACTTTGTTTCACTACTCAGATCACACTGAAGAAAGCATAAAAACGCAAATGAAAGTAAAATGCATTGTATTGAAAATAAAATAAAAGTAGTAGAGTACAGAATCGAAAACTAGAAAGAGTAGAAAAAGAAAGCAAAATCGAATACTAACAAAGTGGAAAAAGTTTTTGAGTCCCTCAAAATCTATCTCAGAAGCTCTCGCTCTCTGTTCTGAGTGTTTGCGGCATGCTTGGGGGTTATATATGGAAACCCTTTTAACCTAGCTGCTCAGTCCTGCCCGAGGGTCTGCTCGATCCGGTGCACAAGGATAAGGTCGGGTTGTTCCTCGGGCAGGTCTTCAGGTTGTTCTTCCTGCTCTTAAATCCTCTTTGATCGGGTTGAGGTCCGGACTGATCTTCTTGCACAATAGCTCCTTCAGGTACATGCTCGGGTTTCACCTTATTTTTCCTATTTAAGGCTCTAAAGCAATAGTTTTCATCCAAAATGCAAAAATGCAAGAATGAAGCACCCTAAATGGCCTAAATATAAATTCCTATAGTTAATGACCTAAAAATGTTAAGGTTAGTATATATATATAATGCAGAATATGGATAAAAAGGGTGTTTAAAACATGTAAATTAGAGAGTTATCACTAAGATAATGAGATAAGAGCGAGAATTTTACCTGAGACATAAAAGCAAAATTGGTTGGATCTCGATATCGACTAGGGTATCGAAATCCCTGATTGATAGAGATGATGATATACCAATGCTGCAAATATATAAGGTTGACTATGGACTTCGCTTCAATGGGCTTACAGTTTGTATGAATCAGTTTGTTATGATTTTGAGTTACATTAACTATAGTTTTTTTTTTTAACAGTTACATTAACCATAGTTAGATAGATACTGTTTACATAATAATTACTTTTGATAAAAATGGAAAATTAACATTCATTTTTTTTTTTGGTTTGGGTGATTTTCTTTATATGTGTCTACTAAAGAAGGGGCTAATAAACAATGATAAGTATATATTTTAATATTTTATACTAGTAGAGTCGGCATATCTAAGAAGCTGATAAATTATCATTGATATGAAAAGTTTTTTTTTTTTTGATAATTCAGGAGTGATCCTAAATGTTTTCTAGATCCAAACACTAATCTCCTGGGGCATAAGAATCCATATTAAATTTCGAACTCTCGTGGCCAATACTACTCGAACCCAAGTGGCGGGACTTTTCTCCCTTTATCACTTTATCACTGGACCAATGCTATTTGAAAAGTTTTATCATATAGTAAATTTCCATGAATCATTATCATAAACTAAATTCCCATGAAATCGATAGAAAAAAAAAGAATTATACATCGATGAACAAAACAAAGGTCAATAATTTTAAAAAACAACTATCTTATAAATTAAATTAGTGAAAACATATGTATTTTGTTTTAAAATAAGTAGATAGAAAAGAAAATTACTTTAGCATTAGTGAAAAGTAAGTCGCTGTTTCAAAATTGACCTTATTAATCAAATCATCAACATCGAATGAATTAATGAAATAAGTTAACCAAAAATTATTAAATATATATTATACATTATAGTTTATGTAACTCTGAATTACATAGTTTTTTGAATAAATTTCAATTCTAAATAATATTATCAACAATAGTTTTTTGCTTCCCCACTTTGTTTCATTTTAAATGGTAGTTTTTTTTTTTGTCATCTCATAAAACCAAAGAGTCTGAAACACACCAGTTCAAAGAAAAAAAAACAACACTAAAAACAAAATGAAACAAAGCATTATTCTTCTGCCCGCATTTGATCATGAAGCCAAGATGACCCTCCAAATGCTAAATAAGACTGAAACCTATCATCCTTTATAACACTTTTTGCTATAGCCGAAGCTACCTTGTTTGCCGAAGCTGCCACATGATGACACTCCCAGTAATGAAATTCACTCAAGATACTATGGATGTCCCGTAAAATATAACATTAACGTGGCCAATCTTGAGGCTCGTTGATGGCCGCTACCACTGAAGCATCATCAATGACTACTTCAATTTTTGTAATAGGAAGGATTAAGAGAGCATCCAACGACCATCTGAAACATCTGAGTGCAGCAAATATAGAAGACTCATCTTGAACAAATGCCTCGCGTGCATGAAAGAGCACATGTTCTTGAGAATCACGCGCGATCCAACTACCACCAGACATCGAAGACTTATTAATCCATGAGCATGCTATATTACACTTGACCACACCTTCTACCGGTTTACGCCACTTCTCCTCAAGCTTTGATGTCTGCATATGCAACCCAGACTCCATACTAGAAATTTTATTCTAAGCATCTTTCCACTGGGCATATTCAATTAACGCTTTTAAGACCAATTCTCTTAAATCACCACGCTTGCCCTGAAAGACGAAATTGTTTTTATACTTCCAAAAACCCCACAATAACCAGGGAATAGCCAATCTAGATTCCTCTGGAAATTCATTCCTCTCTATCAAGCCCAACAAATGTTCCCAGTTTGCTTCCACTTCAGTGCCCGAGAAACCATTGGCCGGCACAAGGATGTTAGCTAGAGCAAAAACCTGTCTTGCCACCGGGCAATTAAACATGGTATGGCATATAGTTTCAAGCGCATAACCACAAACAGAACATCCAATATCAACATGTAACCCTCTTGAAGCTAAGCGATCCGAAACAGCTAAAGCACCCGACAACATACGCCATAAAAAAATTTTGATCTTTGGAACAATTTTCAAACCCCATACCTTAGCTTTTAAACTATCATTCCTTTTATCCACCTCTAATCGCGACTCATAGAGAGACGATAATGCTCGACACAGCCAATACCCAGTCTTCACCGAATAAGAGCCTGACTTTGTATAAGGCTAGAAATAACGATCTGTCCTATTCTCCGCAATCTTCATCGCCAAAATCTGCTTAGCATCTAAGGGAGGAAAAAGACAATTGACCTTGTCATTATCCCAATTCCCACTCGTTGGATCCCTGAGCTCTGCGACCTTCAAGTTTACTTCAAAGACTGACTGTAAACGATATGGAGCTCTGGGATGCGTCTCAAAAAGCCATTTGTCATTCCAGACATACGTATCAGCCCCATTACCAATCAAATTCATCAAACCCTTCTTCAACAGCTCTCTTCCATGCATAATGCTCCTCCACGCATAGGAAGGTCTTGTTCCCTTTCCACACTCCAGAAATGAATTCTTTCTGAAGTATCTACTTTTGTAAAACCTGGCCACCAGAGACTCCGGGGAGTTAAGAAGGCGTCATGCCTGCTTAGCTAGCAGAGCTTGATTAAAATCTCTCAAATCTTTAAACCCCAGACCACCTTCATTTTTGGATTTACACATCTTACTCCAGGCCACCCATGCAATCTTCTTCTGACCTTGACAATTGTTCCACTAAAAATCACGCATAGCACTGGTAATCTTTCTGCAAAGATTTTTGCTTAGACAAAATCACGACATCGCATAAACAGGCAAGGCCATGGCTATTGATTTCAGCAATATGTACTTGCCACCTAGAGACAAAGATTTGGCATACCATCCTTGAAGCCTGTGCTGCAACTTATCTCCAATAAAGGCAAGCAAAGCTTGTTTTGAACCACTGAAACACTTTGGTAACCTTAAATAGGATCCCGCTCCTCCCCCCTCAGCAATGCCAAGTGTTTGCTTTACCATTAGCTTAACGGATTCAGCAACCTTTCTCCTAAATGTAACTGCGGATTTGGCAAAAATTATTCTCTAGCCTAATGCTCTGCATACAAGTTCAGGCATTCAAGAATTTCATCACATTCCTCCTTTGTAGCTCTGCAAATGAACAAACTGTCATCGGCAAACAACAAATGTTGTACAGTCGGACATGACTCATTAAAGCTGAATCATATTATCCTCTGTTGTAGTCTCTTTCTTTCCATTATATGAACCAGAGCCTCAACACATAGTATGAATAAGAAAGGCCATAGCGGATCACCTTGTCTAATCTCCCGGTCCGGTTTGACAAACCTAAAAGCACTACCATTGATTAACATCAAGTATGTCACAGTCCTAACACAAAACATCACCCACTGTATCCACTTACTATGAAAACCCATCTTAACAAAGAGGCATTCTAAAAATTCCACTCCACACGATCGTAAGCTTTGGACATATATGTTTTGATTGCTATGTATTCCTCAACAAATTTGGCATTGGTTCTAAGAGCATGGACAATTTCATGGGCGATAAGGATATTATGTGATATTATCCGACCAGCCACAAAGGCTCCCTGAGTTTCAGAAACCAGCTTTGGCAAACACTGCTTCAGACGAGAACACAAAACCTTTGAAATAATCTTGTACAAGACAGAAGAAAGGCTGATTTGTCTCATATCAGTCATCTGACTGGCATTAGTCTTCTTAGGGATGAGGCAAATATTAGTGTGATTCCAATCCTGAGGAAAACTCCCTGTTTCAAAGAACCCTTGCACTACATCAATAATGTCTTGCCCAACTATATCCCAATACCTCCGAAAGAAAACCCCAGTCCAACCATCCGCCCCTGGAGCACTATCTTCTTTAATATTGAAAGCAGCTTGCTTAACTTCGTTCGCAGAAACTGGAGCCGTCAGTCTTTGATTCATCTCATCTGTAACCCTTGTCTCCATACCCTCAAGCAACTCTTCGAAGCTATCCGAATCAGATGACTTAAAAAGCTCAGAAAAATACTCAGCCGCTATATTACCTTTTGACCCCTCCTCAAAGTGCTCATTCCCATTCTTATCGATCAACGAATGCAGCCTGTTCTTCAATTTTTTAAATTTAAGACAACCATGGAAAAAGGCAGTATTTTTGTCATCTGCATGTGACCAAGCTTCCCTGCTCTTTTGCTTCCAATATAGTTCCTCATCACGGTAAGCTGCAGCCAGATCCCATTTGATTTGCTGTAATCTCTGAAAGTTAGGAAATTGTTTCGTTGATTCCTCCTCCAACTCTCTCCGTAACTTATGTATTAATGTCATGGAATTCGAGGGATTTGCTTTCTTCCACCTAGACAAGGCTCGTATGCAACGCACTAAACTATATGTGACTGATCCTCCAGATCCAGCCTGTACTCTCTTCCAATGCTGCTTAATAATAGCGGTTGTCTCTTGTTTTTGAACCCATCTTTTATCAAATACAAAACGCCCTATGAACCTTGTGTGATCACCAACTAACCGAGTAATAATTGGTCTATGATCTGACCCCATGAACTCCAAATATTCAGTATTAACTCTTGGGAACAAATCAAACCAAGCACTATTGGCGAAGCTTTTATCCAAACGACATTGTACCCATACATTCTCTCGTTTGCCATCCCAAAAAAGACGATTTCAAAAACTAGGAACCTCTTTCACTCTACAGCTTCTCGCCATTGTCCGAAAGGGAAAGAAAGAGCTCTCTAGTCTTCTTGGTCCTCCCAGCTTCTCCGAATTATCCATGATTTCATTGAAATCACCAGTAAGAAGCCAAGCTTCATTTTTTTGGATCTCAATTCTTGTAAACCGCTCCCAAACCTCCGATCTTAGATGTCTGACAGGATCACCATACACAAAGGTGATGTAGAAGATTAGACCACCTTTAGTAATACGCGTATCAATTATCCTTGAGTCAGAACTTAGCACTTCCACAGTATAAATGTCTTTCCAGAACAATGCTAGTCCACAACTTAAACCAACCGGATCCACTATATGAACTTGATCATAACCCAATCACTCATTAATCCCAAAACGTGTTATCTAAAGTGTTTAGTTTTCAGAAAGAACAAAAAATTTGGAAAATATTTCATGACGCATTTCCCTAAAACCTCGAACTGCCGAGGAGCTCCCCATTTCCTTAAATGATGGTTTAGGAAATTTGGTTCTTTTTTTTTAGATTATGGTCTCGTTATCTTATACAAATATTTATTACTAGTAAGAAGCCTTATACAACAATGAATTATTTAAAACCAAATCAAAATTCGAAAAGCTTTTAGCTCCATGACAAGTGGCGTTGTTTAAGATTTAAAATTATCCTAATATCGTAGCACGAACAAAATCATAGCCAAGTACGACTTTTATATACATCTACTCTCTCTCTCTCTCTCTCGAAGATTCCGTGTTACAGAATCATTTCCACATTTTAGAAATCAGAATTTTCACCAAACTCTCTCTTTAGCTCCTCTCTCTATGGATCGTAGCCACCAACCCGAATCCACGACCCGACCCGGAAACACCGTGGTCCTCTCCATAGACTGTCTAAAAGGAAGCTCCAAAAGCGAAGAATGGAGCGGCGATATGCTTCAAACCGGAGACATAGTGGAAGAGATCCGGATCGGTTCAGGACCCGGTTCGGCTATATTCAAAGCTCCGTTCAAAGGGGGCAAAGCTTGGCTTCAAAAGGTTCTACACAACTCTTTTAGGAATAAAGAAACTTCCATTGTTGTGAGAGTTCGTCGTGGCTCCGATGAGTTCTCCGATCTCTCTGCTTGTATTGTTCCTAATGACTCCGCCGGGAAGAAACAGTACATGCTTAGATCCATTGATGACCCGAATTATACCGTTGGGTTTTCGGATCGGACTGAGTCGGATTGTCTCGGTTTGCAAGGTGAGTTTAACTCGGTTTTGTTAAAATATCTTCTCTTTGTTTTGTTCTTTGTACTTTGGTTGACTTTTCGTGGCTTACGTGTTGACCTTTTCCTTTTAACTCATGTCGTGTTTCTCAGTTGGTGAATCTAATTATTGCTGTTTTTACTAATACGTACGATTTTTTTTCTTTTTGTATTAAGCTTAAGTTTTCATACTAATAAAATGTGTTTTTGACATAGAAGGAGCATGTTTGTGTGTCTTGCAAAACATTAAAACGATTTCATTTATTTGGAGTTATAATTTGATGATTAGTTATAAAACTGTTTCGTTTTTAACTTTAACAACAAAGAATATTTATTTTTAAAATATTTAAACCAAGAATGTTACTATTTCTTATTTTTTAATATTTAAATTCTTTTACATGATTTGTTTCATTATTTTATAAAAATTATTGAAAGTGGAATGTTATTATTTAAGGATTAATTATAAACTAATAAGACTGTTTCGTCGCTCAAACTTTAACAACAAAGAATATTTGATTATTAATTATAAAAACAAAAGTTCTTTAGACGAACTAACCAAGACGAATCTTACTATTTTCTAATTTTTTTATATTAAGAAGAATCTTTTAAATGATTTGTTTTCTTTTCTGATAAAAATAATTGAAAGTAAAAATGTGGAGATGCGGGGTATCGATCCCCGTACCTCTCGCATGCTAAGCGAGCGCTCTACCATCTGAGCTACATCCCCAATTTGATAAACAATGTGCAGAGTCAAGAGGATCAAGGATGGTGGAAGCATTGGTGAGAGCAAAGCTTCAAGATGGTTATGTTTCATATCCATGGGAAAGACGAATGCAAGAAGCTTTACCGATCTCTGGTTCTAGCAATTTCCTCTCCATTCTTTTTCTTCCCAAAGCTTCTGGTAATATATAGACATTGGTCTTACTTGTTAGTCACACATTCATTTTTATAAATCTCTATGTTTGAATAATGTTTTAACGATCTTTTCCGAAACTATAGCTTATGGTAGATCAGGTTCTCGGTATAATGACTTGGAAGACACACTTGCTCGTGCTAATGCTTGGTTAAGTTGTTCACAAGCCAATGGTGTTCCTATTGTCTTTATGAATATTCAGACTGAATCTTTGCTCACAAAGGTTAGAGATTTTGGTATTTTTTTTGTAACATTGTTTCTATGTAGAGAGATTGATATGAAAATGTTGATTGCATTGTGTTTTATATGGAAAAAAAAAAGATATCAGGAGAAACAGCGTCGGCAACGGTTAATACGACGTCACTTGCGGATTTGTCGAATCTTGCAAACGCAAGTCTCTATGGTTTCGAGGATTATCATGGAGTTGATATTGGTGTGGTGAGAGCGGTTAGGCTTTGGTTTGCTCCTCTTGGTGTTGAGTTCCCACTCGAAATCAAACTCAAAGATGACGATACCAAACTTGGCTTCTCCATTAGCCGCACTGAAGAGGTAAAAAAAAATCTTTATTGAATTTGTTGCATCACTAGGGACTAAAATTCAAATCATGGCTTTTATTTTATTTTTTTGGTAATATTCGGGACTTTTTACTACCCGTTCAGACAAAACTACCAAACAAAATCTTGTTCTTCCGCTTTATAGAGTTATGACTTTAAGATGTTTTCACACACATCAGATTTTGTTTACACCTAGAAAAGTTATCGTTTTATGAAGGTGGAGTTTTACATATAATTTAGCAAAACACTAAACTTTATGAAACAAAAAGTTAAGTTGAATACATCAATTTTTATGAAATCATAATCAACTACAAAAATATCCTACAAACCAAAGATATATTGATTTGTAAATTAAGACACATTTTGTAACATGATTTTGATTGGCAGGAGCTTTTCAAATAAAAATGAATTAGGAAAAAAATTTACATTTTAATATTTGAATTGAAACATTTCCTGGACAGGGTTTCATTTACGTTTCATCAGTGACGGACCACGAAGACGATAATGCACCAGCTGCAAGATCAGGTCTAAGCTCATTGTACAGAGAAGCAGCCAAGGCATCACGTCGTCTAGTGGTTTCCCGTGTGGGTAACCAGAAGGTATTGCCTTGGATGGTCTCATCCACAGGAGCAATTCGCTGCTACGACACGGTTTCGCTCAGCCAGAAACTGTCACTGCACCGTCACGCAAAAGTCCCCATAGGCCTCCACGTCTTTCTCTGGGACACCTCTGCCACGGCAGATTTCTCCTCGCCTCCCAGGAGTAGCAGTGCTGGGACTCACTTGCTGTTTAGTAGCGAAATGCTCGATTCCACCGAGTTTCCGCGGCTTAGTGAGGTTATACCACCGCGACAAGTTGGTGACAGACAAGTGATGCCATTGTCCGATGATGATGTGTTTAGATTTGAACGCGAAAATGCGGGCAATGCTTCGTTTAAGTTCCAAGAAATCCCTTTTACAAACGAGTCTTTGTGATGATGAAATTTGTGTGTGCTGTCGTTAATTTATGTTATATTTGGAGTTGGAGTTATGACTTGTGGGATATATTTTGATACGTGCATGTAAATAATTGGAATAACTCAAAGAGAGATGAACTAAGGTTAGTTAATTATATTAGATGTTTTAGTATGTAGTTTCCACCATTGATCTTTGTTTATGTTTTAATGGAAGTTTTTTTCTTAACTGCATAACTTAATTTAACTTAAATAAATCTCATGTTTCAGAGTCGACTATAACATATGTAAAAGCTCATATTGCATAATAAGGACTTCACAAGCATTGCCATCATCAACATTACGTACTCTTAAAATAATCGCCCTTGTCATAACTTAAACCATCTTCACTCACATTTAAATCATTGGTATTAATTATATATATATATATATATATATATATATTCGACCATCATAACCTCCGTTGGTGGCAATACAAACAGCTAACCTTAGTTCATCTCCTTGAGTGTTCCAACTATCCGCGCATGGAAACAATCGTAAGTCATGACCTAATCGACGCAGTCTAAGTGTCTTACTCAATGACTAGAATCGGATGAAAGAAAGATTGAATTATGACGAGTGTTTCAGAATTATCGCTCGACAAATTCCAAATTATTGTGTCAAGTTTCTTATATTATAGACAAAGCAAACTCATGTTTAACACATTAGTAAAACGTTGGTGTTTTCGAAAAAAACATAATACAAATTAAAATGTTTTGGTTTAGTGGAGAAGTTTGAGGTTCTTTTATCGTAAGATTGACTTAATTTGGATGGGCTCTCGATGACTCTTATCTATAATAACAGTGGGCTCATGTATCAAAAGATTTGCAATTTAGAGGATTTTCAACAAATGTCGCGTGATCTGTATGTAAATCAACGTCAACGATTTGTGATAATAGTATAAAATATTGCTTTAAGATGAATCAAGGGTGTACTTACCTATGAAGGTTTTGAATGACATGATTAATTAAGAAAAAAACAAATTAAAGGTGAAAAGTAATAAAATATTACAAGGGATATTTAACTCTTGTAATTGGAATATGGAAGTGACAACAAATTATTTATCTTTCTTAAAAGCACGCCGATGATTTTATTATTTTTGTATAAAAGGTTCACATGATGGGGTATTGCAAATACATATTGTCAATTTGCCATGATAAGTTTCTTTAATAAAAAAAATTAAGCTATAATATTGATTACTTGTAAGTTGTAAGTTGTAACCAATCCAGTTTCACCAGAAATGAACATGCAATATCAGCACCACCACCTAATATTAATAAATACACTATAATTACGTTATATTTTCCTTTTCTTGGTATGACTACCATTCACACGCACAAAATAATGGGTTTACATAATACTAAAAAAATAAATAGAAAAATGTTTTATTTCTTTGACATACTTTGATAAAAATGAAAACAAATACAACATCAAAAGAGGAAAAAACAAAAATATGAGTAGATTTAACAAAAAAAAAAAAGTCCTTGAAAAAGTTAGGGAAAAATGAAAAGTAACTAAAAAAAAGTTACTTAATAATGTAAACTTCTTGTTGGGTTCGTTCAAAGTTTTAAATCAAGTGGTGTATACTATATATAATAAAAATTTGATAAATAACTATTGTTGTTTTAAAATATATAGCTTTTAAATTATAAATATTTTATGTTTTGCAGTGAGCTGTATAATGTAACCAAGTTAGGTCAGAAATGCCGACCACAATTATAAATGTAAAATTTTCCAAATAAAAAAACCATGTGAAATCAATATTTTACTCTCTCTCTCTATTAAAAGAGAATAAAATAAAATAAAGTCGTGGAGGAAATGCACATCGAGCACATCACTATAATATTTAATTTTACAGAAAGATTAAGTTTAAACGTTTGAAAAATATAAAGAAAACATTAGACGATTAATAAATGGTTCGTTCTTATCTAAAACTCCAGGTTATTTAATTAATCTTCTTCTCTCTTTTTTTTTTTAATTTTTTTTTGGAGAACTAGATGTGCATTTCTATTGGTCAATGACTCGATGCTTCGTGGTCCCAAAATAAAATTGTATTTAAATGATTTTACGATTCATGATTGCTTCCATTTCCTGTAATTTAATTATTTATAATTTCATCAAATCTTTAATAGAATAAAAGAAAATGCCTTTTGCATTATGTTTACTTTTAAAATAAAAATTTCCATAATAGTTAGAGAAAGTGAAGAATAGCTAAAACAGGAGTTAAATAGGTCTAAGTTGTTTATAATTTAGAAATTTGTAAATTTGCTATATTTTTCAGAATAAATAATTTATGTCTACTAATATTTTAAGTGACTGTAACAACGTTCGACAACCTGAATCTTTTAATTCAAAATTTTCCACTGTCGTTGTTTATCTCCTTAAAAGATTTTATTCTGTTTTACAAATCAAAAACTCAAACTATACAATTTTACTTCAATAAAATAATGGTATTAGTTATTAGAAATTTTTTATTATTTTTGGGCATAAATTAGTTGGGTAGCTATAATTGTGACGAAGACTTTGGGAAATGTAAAAGGAAAAAAATGAATGTAAAGCCAACACATAAATATATTTAATATTTTAAAAAGTTTGCAAATATAAAATTAAAGTAAAAGTTAACAAAGACCTTCGGATTCCCACAATTACACGAAACAATATAAAATAGGAGTAAGTAAATAGTAAATACTAACCATCAGAATTCAGAACTAAACATAACAAAATATTTTATTTTAGTTTAATCTAAACATCCACTTATTTTGACATTATTTTTTTGCTGTCATGCATAAAATTAATACCAAAACTATATTAGAATGATCCTGTGGTCTCAATGAAAGTAAAAGTGAACATGTATTAGGAGAATCATGTTCGTCCTAGATAAAGTTGACCTATATACTAACATTTCTTGACTCGTTAGATGATTGAAAACTTCATACATTTGAGTTTAACCCTATCATCATCGATCACGTTTGTCATGTTAATATTGATCAAGTGAAAGAATTGGGCTCCAAATTTTTTCCATGGAATAATGAAACAAATGGGTAAGTGGGGGAGAAGATTAGAAGTTGGAACTTTTAATTACTAACTTTATATATTTTTGAGGAAAACTATGACAAAAATATATATCTATTTGTGCGATTTGATACGTTTTTGCTGGCCCCATGTAATTGTCATTCTTGCCTTTGGCCTTCTTTAATTGTTAGATGTTAAATAAATTTAAGTTATTTCTAGTATAATTTATTTATTCATCATTTTAGCAGCCTAGTTTTACTTGTCCTTTACTCCAAAGCCCGATTATTAATTAAGGAAAAGTATTTTTTGGATTGGAAAATTTTGAGTATTTAAAAATAAAATAAAACCCATGGCAAGAAAAATTGTATATTATTATTTTAAGAGAAACCAATATACACGCAGGCCATTGTCATTCACAAATTGTTTTTTTTCTAATAAATGAATTTTGTATAGCCACTTTAATTTTTGTCTACTATACTGTTTTCTTATTTAATTATTATTTTTATTTATTAATTCTTTCCCATCGGATTCCAGCTAAAAAAACACGAATATATATATATATTCCTAAAAAAAGAAGTTAATAAATAATTTCATTGTGAGTTTAGTATATTACAGTAACACGCTATTACACATTTCCTTTTCACAATATTTTATTTATTCAATATTAAAGTAAAAATGGACAGACATGGAAAAACAAAAAGTTACGATGGAAATTAGCTGAAAGCATTAAACAAATCATACAATAAAAAATCAAATCCATGATCAAATACCATTATTTAATGTCAAGATTCTAAAAAAAAAAATAGATTATCAATATTTTATTTATTCAATCTAAAATGACATAGCATAAATAAATCTAATTTCCCTCACTTTCTTCTCCAACATTTTCCTATTTTCCTTCCTAATTTTCCAACCTCTGTTCTTAGCAATATATTTCTTATATATTCAGTTTAATTTTCTTGTTCTAGATCTTAATTATATTTCTTTATCCTTAATCATCTTTTGTTTATCTTTAATCAAAAAAACCCAAAATCTTTGATTTTTCTTGAAAAAAAGTTAGAAGAAAATAAAGGAAAACTAACCAAAAACAAGAAAAAAAATAAGCTAATGGCTTTAGATATGGAGTCTACCGGAGAAGCTGTTAGAACAACCGTCGGTAACGGCAGCGGTGTTACGGTGGTTAGATCCGACGCACCGTCAGATTTTCACGTAGCTTCAAGATCAGAAAGCTCAAACCAATCTCCCCCCGGCCCCTCTGTCACTCCTCCTCCTCCTCCACCACAACCGTCGTCTCATCACACAGCTCCTCCTCCGCCGCAAATATCTACGGAAACGACGACGGCGATGGAAGGTATCCCCGGTGGACCAATTAAGAAGAAGCGTGGACGGCCAAGAAAGTACGGACCGGACGGGACTGTTGTAGCGTTATCTCCTAAGCCTATTTCATCAGCTCCGGCGCCGTCGCATCTTCCGCCGCCGGGTTCACACGTCATCGACTTCTCCGCCTCTGAGAAACGTAGTAAAGTGAAACCAACCAACTCTTTTAACAGACCAAAGTATCATCATCACCAAGTTGAGAATTTAGGTAACTATGTCTTCTTTGCTCTCTTTTTTTTTTTTTCTTTTTCTTGTCGGAATCTTGTTTCGTAGACCAATCTGACTCTATTGAGTATTGACAAAAAAAAAAAAAAATTGGGGTTTTTGGGGATTTCATTTCCATGCATACTTTTATTATAAGTGGGGTCTCTAACTTATAAATTAGATCTCTTCTATGTTTTGTATCTATGTTTAATTTGTCTATAGTTATGGATGTGTCCTAAAGTTACAAGTATCTACATATATATGTCATGTTGTTGGTTGTCGCTTCTTAAATGCAACAGTAAGGTTAAATTAGTGACAATTTTATTACGTTAATTCATGTTTGTTTAGGTGAATGGGTTCCTTGTTCCGTCGGTGGTAATTTCACACCTCATATAATCACAGTCAACACTGGCGAGGTAAGTTCATCCAAACTGTTTTTCTTAGATCCGGCCCTTTGTTATTTTATCTTAGTTATATGAGTTTCGATGATGTGTTTTGGAATGATTAGGATGTAACAATGAAGATAATCTCATTTTCGCAACAAGGACCTCGTGCCATATGCGTTTTATCAGCAAACGGTGTTATTTCAAGTGTTACACTTCGTCAGCCTGATTCCTCTGGTGGCACATTGACATACGAAGTATGTGATTTTTTATCTCATCAACAAAATTTGTTGTTGTTGTTGATTTAATATATATTTTAATGATTTCTTGTGTTATCTTTCAGGGTCGGTTTGAGATATTATCATTGTCCGGCTCATTCATGCCTAATGACTCAGGCGGAACTCGGAGTAGAACTGGAGGAATGAGCGTATCGTTAGCAAGTCCCGATGGCCGTGTAGTAGGTGGTGGCGTAGCTGGTTTACTAGTAGCCGCGAGTCCGGTTCAGGTATGTTTAGGATGTTTTGCTTGTCCAAAAAGGTGCAAGTCTCTAACCGAAAAAATAAATTCAATTCTGTGTGTCTTGAATACAATAGGTGGTCGTAGGAAGTTTTCTAGCTGGCACGGACCAGCAAGATCAGAAACCGAAGAAGAACAAACACGATTTCATGTTGTCGAGTCCTACTGCTGCAGTTCCTATATCTAGCGCAGCTGATCACCGGACAATCCATTCGGTGTCTTCTCTTCCTACGAATAATAATACATGGCAGACTTCTTTAGCACCTGATCCAAGAAACAAGTCTTCGGATATTAACGTCAATTTAACTTGAAAGATTCCAATCTTTCTCTGTATGTTCGGTTCATCAAGTTCGTTTCGGTTGGTTATCCACATTAGGGGTTTAATATAATGGTAGTGTTTTAGGGTTTAGGGTCATATATTGGTCCCATTGTTTCATGTAGGATTTCCATCATTTAAATCGGATTGAATCATCTTGTTTGTTTAATTATAATTTTGTTAAAACCGGTCATGGTTTCCGGTTTTGCAAGTTATTGTACCAAAATAGGAAACTCATGTATCAGTTCAAAGTTACCCGGCTGTTCGATTTGGTAATATCTTTCTCTCTAAAACAGAGGTAGATAAAACCAAGATTGCTTTAATATTAATGTTAAACAATTTGAGTTCCTTCAATATAGTTAAACTTTTTTCCTGTAAAGGTCGATCAGAGCGTGTTACTTGACAGAATGTCAAACTCGATGCCATGTTGGGTGACTTGGGTCATATACGTTAACCTCACACCTGAATCGAAAGTCCGAAACATGTCACCAGACTCTAAACTAGCCCGATATAACCTTTTTTGAGTTTCATGTCCAAGTATAACCTTTTTTGTTCAATTTTGTGCATCCATTTGCACCATTTGCAGTCTTTTTGTGTGTTCCAAGCATCTTGCAGAACAGTTTCATAGCTTCCTGTGGTAACCAAAACATTACCTAGTTTTGCGTAACCCTTACTAAAAATCATCTCAGTCCAAGAAACACTAATCTTGCCAGAATAATTGGTTCGAAGAAGGTTGTTGCTTAGTTTCATGTCTCTGTAATTAGAATTCAAACCCCACCAGAAAAGAATGGTCTGAACATAGAGATAGCCACATAAACCATAAAGATATAGTAGTAACCTCATGAGCATGAACTGAGTTCCTATAAAATAAAGTTCGCCAATTCAATAACATGTTTTGGTTTGAACTGTTTAGGGTGGCTCAAGAACCAGATCAGACATTCTAAGCCCGAATAGATATACTCACTATCTCTAATCCAATCAAAGCATTCAAAGCCAGAACAGATTCTCTTGACTTAATCTACGACGTCTATAGTACAACACATCAAGCTTCGCTTGTTTCAAGAGACACAAGAAACCTTATAGCCTAGAACCTTGCAATGTAAGGATCAAGAATTTCCCACAGTGAAGATACATTTTAAATTCATAAATTAAATCATGTGTAAGCGTCGTTACCATTTGTGTAACGAACCGAAGAGGTATACCAAGAGGAAAAAAAAAGAACAACAAAATTCATTAAAAAACAAAAAAAAATGAAGAGCTACATAATGATTTGTCATGGCAAACAAAATCGGTGAAGTCCGGTGATTCTCCAACGTTAGATGTCTCCCAATGCCGAGTGTATCAACCTAAAAACAAGTAACAATTATGATTTTGTTTTCGTAAACATATCGATTAATAGTGATTGATGATAAAGAAATGTACCAAAAGGATGTGATGAAAATGGAGAGAGCAATATGAGCAATCTTGTAAACTCGTTTCTTTTGCTCCCATTTATTCGTATTGTATATCTCTGTCACGTCTGCCAAATGTTCCCTTTTGACGTACCTTTAACCAGGAAATAAACAAAGAGAAAACATCATCAAAATTAAACCGGATTGGGTGAACCGAGTACCAGGTAAGTTTCGAATACGACATGATGATGATTGAGTAAAAAAATTTACTTACAGTCTAATGTTGTAGAAAAGGTGAGGAAGAGAGAAAACCGCCATGAACCAATGTCCGGTTAAGACATAGTATAAGCACAAAAGTCCTTGCAAACCGAATTCCGGTAGAATTAGCCGGTTTATCCTGGCGGACGAATCGAAAGGGTTTTTACGATCGAACTCTAGATCCGCCAAACATGTCAGCTGCATCAATACCATTGCAACTTATATTTAGATGAAATAATGACAACTTTTTTTTTTTTTTTGATGAACTGATCCAACCTTGTATAAAAATTACCATAAACTAAATATTTTACTTAGTATAAACTACGAATTAATAAATCAAACCTGGTAAATAACGATGATGAGAAGGGTTACGAGGAATAAAAAGGAGATAATCCAATCGAGTAGATCACCCATCCTTCGTCGTATTTTGCAACGTTGAATCTCTGTCGTCTCCGCCTTGTCTTTCTAACGTTGAGATACGGACGGTGTTTGTTGTAATTTGGTCAAAGCTTTAGGAATTATACAGATATAATCTGATATTTTACAGAGATTATATACGGAATTAAATTTATGAAAATTATATATATATTATCCCACTGGATCTGGTTGGATAAAGCTACTTATTTATTCCTATGCAAATTGAGAAATATGGCATATTTGGAAGTTTGACATTTGGGATTTGGCTTTGGGTTGACAAAAATATCTTTTTGTTTCTTTTACACTAGGATATATCCCGTGCTTAAAGCACGGGTCAACATTTTTAAAAAAATTATAATATAATAATAAAAATTATTATTTTTTTAAAAATTATTTTGTTTGAAATAATATTTATTTTTAATTGTTATGTAAATCTATTAGTCTATTTGAATACTAATTATTTTAGAATATTATGGTATTTAATTTTTGACGTATTATTACAGTTTTATATTGTTTATTTGTTGTACTTGCATCATATTTTGTAAAATATAAATAGTAATTTTAATATTATAATTATGAGTAAATAAAAATTATTAATTTATCATCTATATAAATTTAGTTTTACCAACCCGCCAATGTGGAAATTAAAACACACATTTTCATACATTGAGTAATATATCTTTGTTTTAAAAAATTCAAATCACAACATATGCAGAAAAATATGCATTTTATTAATTATAAGTATTATATGAAACTTCTAAACAATTTGTAAATAAAATAAAATAAAGATGATAGGAGAATTTCAAATCTTAACAAAATCTTCAAATTTAGTTATTAAAAATAATTGTATTGTATACTTAGATATAAAATCTTAGTTTTTAAAATTCTGATTGGTTTATATATTTTTTTTTTAAAAATAATTTGTAATTTCGTTCATAATTTATTAGAGAGAGAAAATATTTTTTTAGTTTTTTTTTAGATTTTTTAATATTTGATATGTGAGTATTTTTTATTTTTAATTTAATTATATTTATTTAAATTAGTTAATTAAGCTTAATTAATTTAGTCTAATGGCAATTGAATGTAATTTTTTACACATTATAAGGTTAGTTTCATATTTGTACTTCTCAATTAATATCGTAGGATACAATCAAATCCTTTTTGTATGCAACTTGCAATTAACCAAATCTTATTTTGATCGTGCCTATTAATTAATTACGTTCTTGATATATATATATATATACTACGTAACTAATTTCTCATCCATTAGTTACTTCTTAGTTCTAATATTCATAATGTAAATTTGAAATAACCATGATATATTTGGTTTTCTTTTTCACATTTGATTTTATATTAGAATGTATATATTTCTGACTTGATTAGCTTGAATTTATTTGAGCGGTGGCCTACATGAACTGAGTCAACCGACCATGGCTTGTTTAAATAGTTATACAAGTATGAAATAAGAATATCCTTTATTAAAAAACATATCCGTTTCCTTAATGTGACTTTTGTAACGTTCTTCATTAAAATAAATTAATGCTATAAGTTGACATAAAAAACAAATACAATATGTGTGTATACTTGCCCAAAACTTTTTAAAGAAAATTAATAAACTGAATATGCTCGATTGCAATCAGCCAATCGTCAAAGTGGACATTAAACCGGAACAAAATTGAAATGGACCAAACAAAATCAACTAGACCCGAAAAACATTGGGTTTTTTTTACATCAGCAGGTTCTTCTCCAAAATGGCAAAATCTCAAGTAAATTAAACCAAACCAAAAAGATGATTACAACTTAATTTGTGTTTCTCATATACCAAACCTAAACCAAAAACCAGAGCCAGAAACAAAACTGGGTTTAAACCAAAAATGCTCACAAGTATCAGGGTACAAAAGACTCATAGCAGTAGCAGAGAATATAAAAAATGAAACCATTCTGTTACAATTCGGATTTCATATAAAATGAAGAAACTCGAATCGTAGTAGAGTACATTGACAAATATATAAATATACCTAAAGTCTATAGGTATATATAGATCTATGTTGTACAATGAAGACATTTATACAAAGAAGTGAAACAATTGAATTAAGTTTGAGCTAGCACAAGTAAATATTATGTGTTGCCCCATCAAAACATATCAATGAAACAAATACGGGTTTGTAGTTCATTGAGAACATACCAACATGTTCCATATCTTCCTTGTCCTCCTCACGATCCTCCCAATCTTTTGTGCGATGAAAGATTCGATTAAATTCGATGAAGACGGAAGACTCCTTCTCACCGTAATCCGATTCTCCGTTTCCCTCTTTCTCATGTAGAAACTTCTACTACCTATTTCACCAATTACTTCGGTTTTCTCCAAACCTACAGGGTTAGTAACAATCCAAAACTTAGTGTTAATGTTTGTTCTGTTCCACAACTTGATCTCAATAGTTCAAATACTTTAAAGCTATATCTGTTTGGTTCTTAGATATGGAGTCTTACATTGGATACTGAAATGAGACTGATGTAGTTCAAAGGTAAGATCTCTATCGAGCTTCGGTGTTCGTCCTTCTTTACCGTACTTTTCCACAACCATCTTGATCACTTCTTCGACATTGCAACTCAGTTTAACCAAAGTCCTTACCGGACCAGGACTTCCTTCGACTGATACACTGATCATAACTTTAGCTGCTTCTCTTGTAAACCTGGATTTAGAAATAAGACAAACACAACCATTACAATTCAAAATCAAACTCAAACTGCTATGCATTAGAGTTACAAGACAATTGGTCGAATTGGACTGTCTCGAATGGGTTAATTTGTCTCATTTATAAATGTATGGGTACAATCTTATAAACTTTGAGACATGAAGGACTAAATTATCAATATTTCTAAGGAAACGATCTAATGTAATAACCTGTTGATTAATCAGAGAAGAAGAAGAAGACGGCGAAGAGAATCCAGACAATGACGGAGCTCAAGCGAAAACCTCCGAACGGATCTTAGAGAGGTAAACGATCTGCTCGGATTCTTCTTCGCTTTGGGAAGAGTACGGAGGAAGCAAAAGTAAAAAAGATGTTTTGTTTGTTGGCTTGGAAATTAAGAATTCATTTTATGTGCTTTTAAAAATACTTTCAATAATTTATGTTTTTAATTTACCAATAATTTTAATTTAGATTTTTGTTTTTTTTTTTAATATTTTATTTTTCTCTCTTGTTTTTTTCTCCACAAATGATTGTATTTTATATTTATGTTTTAGTAAGTACTTTTATAGATGTTTGATTTTGTTCATATATATATACACTCTTATATTATAATTTAAATGCACTGCAAAGATTTCATATGGTTATTTAATTATTTTTGAACCATTGGATTACAATAACTAATTATGCTTTTTGTAAACACTATGGGTCTGACTGGTTCAACCGCAGCGTTTGTGGTTGCGGTTGCGAGAGAATATGAAAGTGGGTGGTCGCGGTTTCAAGCGTTATTAATCGTTTTGAATGATTAGTTTATCATTTTAAAATCGGTTTGCGGGAGTTTACGATTGGATAACCAGCGGGTGCAATAGTGGTTAAAACATAATAAATATAATATATAATTATATAAATGTTTAAAAATACCAAAAAATTTATTAAACTTGATTTATAATTAAAATTTATTAAAATAAATAATCAAATAATTATTTAAAAAACAGTTAAGTTAACATTGAAATACTTATTACTTTATGCATTTGACTTTTTACCAAAAACTTTAATCAAGTAATTTGATAAATGACAAAACATATATTTTAGATCGTAGATCTTCTTTCTTAAATCTCACACCCTCAATAAGTTATGCGGGGTAGTATTTGCATCAATTGTAATGATCAAACGAGAGTTGAGAAGATTCAATCGTGAGTTGTGATATATCATGGTTTTTATGGTTTTTAACCATGATATAAGGAGTCTTTTAGTGTCTTTTCATTTGTTTCTAGATTGTTTTTGAGTCTTTACAGGTTTTTAGCATGAAAGGAGCGAAATGGAGCAATTTGGATTGTTTTGGAGCATAAATCTCGAAGAATCAATTTGAAGTCTGATTATACGAAGGGCATCGATCGACACTAGAAGAGCATCGGTCGACACCCATTGCAAATCGAGACAAGTCTTCAAATTTGGAAGTTTTACAAAATTGCCCGAAGTTTTCCATATTTGCAACACAAGTCCCTGACGTGTTTTAGGACATATAAATAGTGTTTTTAGGTTTTCCAAACCCAAAAGTTTTATTCTAGAAAGTTTTATTCTAGAGATTTTGAGAGCTTTTGGGAGAGAGATCTGAACTGCTTTGAGAGAAGAATTCTTAAACTCCTTCCTTACTCTTTTAATTTAAATTGCTTATTATTCAGAATCATGTTTTGTTCTTCATTGATTATGTCTGAGTAGTTTGCTTGTTAGGTTCAGGGTTTTTCACAGGGATTTTATGAATTATTAGATCTGATTATTTAGGATTCTTTATCTTGCTAGATCTTCATCTTAGGTTGTTCTTCATATTAATCCTTGATTGGCCATCTAGAATTAATACTTTAGGAAAATAAATTGATGTGAGAATATAATTGGTTTTCCTGATAAAACCTTTTGATGAGCAAAATTATTTCTTGCAAAGAGATTTGATTTAATAATTTTGTGAACAATCTAAGCCTGTTTTTATTGCTGATTTATTACCTAGAATTTTGCAAAGAGATTTGGATTTTCTGGTTTTAAATTTAGATATTATTTGCAGTGAGAACTGATTTAATTTACAAAAGTGTTTAGAGTTCTAGATCTGTTCTTAATTATTTGAATCCTAATCAATTGATTGATTTAATATTTCATAATTTCCTGAGAAATTCCCTAGGCCTAGCTTTTTGATCCATTGAATTTACAACCGTTTTTATTTAATATTTTGCATTGCTTTTCTTTATTTAAATCAAATTGTTTAGCATAATTATAAAACTCTATAATTTATTGTGTAGTCTTGAGTCCTTGTGGAATTCGACCCCTAAATACTGCATTGATCTCTTAATTTGAGAGAGTAGCTCTAGGGTTAATTTGAGCATATCAAATTTTGGCGCCGTTGCCGGGGACTCTTTGATCTACCATTAGATTTGAGTTTTTGATTTTGTCTAGATTTTTTTTTTTCTTTTTATTATCAAACTAACACGTTTTTGTTTTTCTTCTCTTTGGTGTTTCAGGTGCATGCCTCCTAAACCTCACACAAGGAATAACAAGTCTGGTCCTACTGTGAATTTGTCAAACAAAGAGTTGGGAAAACTAGAACGTGAGAACAGAAAGGCAGCTAAATCTCTGAAGATGGTTAATACAATCATTCTGATGCGTGATGAAGCTGGTGTTTTGAGGGATCAAGAGGGCCACTTGCGCAATGTGCAGGGCCAAAAGCTTGATGCAGAAGGGAACGTGATCCCTGAACCTGTTGTCAACGAGCAGACTGTTGTGAACCAGCAAGCTGGTGTCGTTGATAATCCGGATCTGGGTGTCGATCGACACCAACCAGGTGGCATCGATCGACACCAACTTGCTGACGTGCGTGGAGCTGCCAACCACGTACAGAACCCTGTTCGACGACAGGAGAACAACCGGGATCTGATCAGGACCATTGATGACTACAATCGGGCTGATCTGGTGTATGAGAACCGGTCTGCTATTGTTCCTCCCCCTTTTCAGAGGAATGATTTTGAGTTGAAACCTGCATACTTTCAACTAGTTGGGCAGAGACCTTTCTCTGCTTTGCCCAATGAGAAGCCTTTGGATCACATTGAGCATTTTGAGGATCTGGTGACTAGCATCAAGGCTAATGGGGTAACTGAGGACTACATCTTCTGCAAACTCTTCCCTTACTCACTTGCAGGAGAGGCATCTCAATGGTTGAAACAGCTGCCTGCTGGATCATTGACAAGCTGGCGTGATGTCAAGGTGGCCTTCCTCAACCACTTCTATGATGATGCAATGTCAGATGAGTTGAGAATCAAGCTGTCTTCCTTCAAGCAGAGACCAGATGAAGCTTTCAAAGCAGCTTGGGTGAGATTCAAGGCTTACCAAAGGGACTGTCCACACCATGGTTTCTCAAGAGTTCAACTGCTAAGTATCTTCTTCAGAGGGTGTGACTGGGAGTATCAGTTGGCTTTAGATGCTGCAAGTCATGGAAATTTCAAGACAAGAATGCCAGAAGATGCTGAATTGTTGATTGAGAACTTAGCTGCTAGCAATAGTACTAAGAGAGCAGATGCTGAAAGGAAGAGATTGCATGGAGGATTTGATGCAAACCAGCTAGCTTCTGTTAATGCTAAGCTTGATTCAGTTCATAATCTTCTGGTTGGTAAGAAATCAGTTCACTTTGCTGCTGAAGTTGAATCATTTGAGCCACAACCTGAGACTGGGAATGAAGAAGCAGATGTCAACTTTGTATATGGCAATCAAGGTCAGAGATTTGGCAATCAGCAAGGCCACAGGCCTTACAGTGGGAACTCTTCAGGCTACATTCCCAAACCGGACTACCAGAAGCAGCAACAAGGGAGCAACTTCACAAGGACTTATGGGAACTCATCCTATCAGTCTCCGCCTCCACAGACTTCTTCTGAGAATAGAATGGAAGCCATGCTCGAGCAGATTCTTCAGGGACAAGAGAATCTGACAGTGACATTCAATGGAAAGATTGACAATGTCTACACTGAGCTGAATGGGAAGATAGAAGCATTAAATGTTCATGTTAAGAAGCTGGAAGTTCAAGTTGCACAGACTGCTGGGTCTGTAAAAAGGCAAGAGAATTATCTTCTAGCAAGAACTGAGTCAAACCCCAGACATGCTTGCAATGCCATATCAGTGAGAGATGAAGATGATGGTGAAATGTTTTCTGCAGAACAAGGAGAAAAATCGGCCAATCTGTCGGATCCAGATGATGGCATCGATCGACACCACCTGGGTGTCGATCGACACTCTTCTCAGACGGAACCAGAAGCTGCGAAATCTCAGGTTCCAACAGTTGAAAGGGTCTACAAGCCTAAGGTTCCTTTTCCCAAGCCAAGAAAGTCTAAGCAAGAGATGGAGGAAGCTAGATGCAAAGCAATGATGGACAAGGTAATGATTGAGATGCCTTTAATTGATGCAGTAAAGCTTTCACCACCTCTTAAGCGGTATGTGAGGAGAATGGTATCCAATGGTTTGAGCCCTGAAGAAGGAGCACTTCTTACAAAAGATGTCAGTGCAATTCTGTTGAACCAGCCTGTACAGAGGAAGAAAGAGAAGAATCAGGAGGTGGTTGTCTCTAAGGAAGTGAGTGCAATCATTCAATGTAAGACTGCTAAGAAGTTATCAGATCCTGGAAGCTTTGTACTTGATTGCTCTATCTCTACAGGAAGGTTTGCACACTCACTTTGTGACCTTGGTTCTAGCATCAACTTGATGCCACATTCTGTTGCTGTGAGACTTGGGATGACAGAATTCAAGCCAACTCAGATTTCTCTTATCTTGGCTGATCGCCCCAGAAGAACTCCTGAAGGTGTTTTAGAGGATATTCCAGTTAAGGTTGGCAACTTCATGATTCCCACTGACTTTGTGGTGCTGAAGTATGATCAAGAGCCTAAAGATCCTCTCATCTTAGGAAGATCTTTCTTGGCTACAGCTGGTGCCATCATTGATGTGCAGAAGGGACACATAGTACTGAATGTGGATGGTTTGAGTTTGAATTTCGAGATGGATAAGCTGAGGAGGGCTTCTACTATTGATGGACAGACTTTTTCTGTTGAAAAAGTTTCTGCAACACGAGCATCAGGCTCAGTGTCGATCGATGCCACCAAGAGGGTATCGATCGACACCCCTCCACGACCGAGACAGAACAGCTCCAAAACTGATGCTCCAAGTCAGAAACCTGTTCCCAAACAGAAGAGTCATCAATCCACACTCCAGAGCCCTCAGGTAAGGCAAAGGTACACATCTCCTTCTCCTAAACTTCCTCCTATCATCAATAAGACCTTCAAAGCTACAAAAACTGTTTTACAGTTAACCAAGCCACGAGATTATCGTAGAGTGCTTGTTTCTTCTGTTGATGATTTTGCAGGACATAAGAGAAGCACAACCATCCCTAAATCCCACCCTGATCTTGTTCCTAACATCCTTGGCAAGCCTCATGCACCTAAAGCTTATACACCACCTTGGATGAAGAGGACTTCAATGCCATGTTCTGATCCTCCAGATGCATGAGCTCCAACACAGTCAAGCTAATGACTGAAAACAAGCGCTTAGTGGGAGGCAACCCACTGGTAGGTTTTTCTTTTTCTTTTGCTTTTGATTTTTATTTATTTTATTTTATTTTTGCTTTCCTCTTACTTGATAACACTGGGGACAGTGTTGTTTAAGTCTGGGGGAGGTTAGTTACTAACTATATTTTCTGTTTTTGAGTTTCAGTTGTGTCAGTCAAAACCATAAAGTTTGAATCAAATTTTTCAAATTTTTTCTTTTTGTCTTTGGGAATTATGATCTTGATTAATGATTTCTCTTATTTGGCTAACACTCTAATGATTATTTGTTTATGCTTGATCTCAGAACTGAAGCTTAGAAAGACTATGAACCTTATCAACAATCCTGAAAACCCTTATTCAATGGATATCTGATTGATCTAACGTTGTCTCAACTTTTATCAGGATTTTAACCGGACTTAATCTCTTACTTTGGGGTTGGAAATCAGTGGACTAGACTTCTTCTTTGGGCCATACAAGACAGTGCAATTTTTCAAAGTATGTCTCCCCTCTCTCTTCCCTTCAGTGCTTTAAGTAAAAAAAAAGAATAAAAGATGAAATGATTTTGATCAGTTTAGAGAGGTAGGTAAATTACCTGTGACCTCATTATTCTACTCTTGAGTCAAATGATCACACAAAGCTTGGAAGCGAGAGGTAGGTAAATTACCGATGACCCCGGTATTCGCTTACACCTTTAATTAGAAAAAAAAAATAAGAAAAGAGAGAAAAGAAAAAAAAATGGAAGTGAGAAAAGGGAGAGGAAAGGAGATGTAAGAAGAATGTCTTGGCCTGAAGAGAGTCCATATGCTACTGATCAATACACCCAAGGTAAGAATTCACCTTATTTGTGCTTTAATATTGACTAATGAGATGACAATGGAGATTTCAGAGATTCCAAAGGATTGTGGGATTTGAGTAAGGAATGTTGATGCTTATCATGGTTAAGTATAAGTAGTAAGTTCTTGAGTCAGGTAAATGAAGAGTGCAAATAAGAATCATTATGCAGTTGAGTGAGTTCCCAGTTTTCAAACCTCTTTCACAGGTCTAAGTTTCTGTTTTGCTTGAGGGCAAGCAAAGGCTAAGTCTGGGGGAGTTGATATATCATGGTTTTTATGGTTTTTAACCATGATATAAGGAGTCTTTTAGTGTCTTTTCATTTGTTTCTAGATTGTTTTTGAGTCTTTACAGGTTTTTAGCATGAAAGGAGCGAAATGGAGCAATTTGGATTGTTTTGGAGCATAAATCTCGAAGAATCAATTTGAAGTCTGATTATACGAAGGGCATCGATCGACACTAGAAGAGCATCGGTCGACACCCATTGCAAATCGAGACAAGTCTTCAAATTTGGAAGTTTTACAAAATTGCCCGAAGTTTTCCATATTTGCAACACAAGTCCCTGACGTGTTTTAGGACATATAAATAGTGTTTTTAGGTTTTCCAAACCCAAAAGTTTTATTCTAGAGAGTTTTATTTTTCTGCAACCCTGTGAGATTTTGAGAGCTTTTGGGAGAGAGATCTGAACTGCTTTGAGAGAAGAATTCTTAAACTCCTTCCTTACTCTTTTAATTTAAATTGCTTATTATTCAGAATCATGTTTTGTTCTTCATTGATTATGTCTGAGTAGTTTGTTTGTTAGGTTCAGGGTTTTTCACAGGGATTTTATGAATTATTAGATCTGATTATTTAGGATTCTTTATCTTGCTAGATTTTCATCTTAGGTTGTTCTTCATATTAATCCTTGATTGGCCATCTAGAATTAATACTTTAGGAAAATAAATTGATGTGAGAATATAATTGGTTTTCCTGATAAAACCTTTTGATGAGCAAAATTATTTCTTGCAAAGAGATTTGATTTAATAATTTTGTGAACAATCTAAGCCTGTTTTTATTGCTGATTTATTACCTAGAATTTTGCAAAGAGATTTGGATTTTCTGGTTTTAAATTTAGATATTATTTGCAGTGAGAACTGATTTAATTTACAAAAGTGTTTAGAGTTCTAGATCTGTTCTTAATTATTTGAATCCTAATTAATTGATTGATTTAATATTTCATAATTTCCTGAGAAATTCCCTAGGCCTAGCTTTTTGATCCATTGAATTTACAACCGTTTTTATTTAATATTTTGCATTGCTTTTCTTTATTTAAATCAAATTGTTTAGCATAATTATAAAACTCTATAATTTATTTTGTAGTCTTGAGTCCTTGTGGAATTCGACCCCTAAATACTGCATTGATCTCTTAATTTGAGAGAGTAGCTCTAGGGTTAATTTGAGCATATCAAGTTGTTTTTATATTTTCACAAATAATCTTATTTTCTTCAATTTCTGATAAAATGTTATATTTTTATTTAGATTTTTTTTAAAATTACATGCGATGTGCCATTAAATTTATATCAAGTTTTCCGGATTATTGTTAATTGAAATCTTATTTTTTAATATTATCAATCGTATCCGTACTTCATTTTCTCCTATTATTAATGAATAAAATAGTTAGGTAAAAGATATATAAAAAATATTTCATTATATTTATCATTGATTTGTTTCTAGTTAAAAAAAAAATTTCAAACGCAATCAACTGCAACCGCAAACGCTTGCGGAAAACGGCTTTTGAATTTCAGTGGTTTGAAACGGTTGGGAGCGATTTAGAGTGATTGAAAGCGGTTTGTGTGATTGATACCAATCGCTTGCAACCGCTACCACCCACAAACGCAGCATTTGTGGGAGGTAGCAAGAGAACCAATCAATACCTATTTGACCACCATATTTAAACGCAACCACATCTTATAAATATAGACAAAAATATGATTTAAATATGTCTATTTCTATCATTTTTATTTTTAAACATTGTATTTCTTTAATCTACAGATACCATAATTTAGGTTGTAATGCAGTTTCTCTTACAAAAGAAATATGAGAAATTGGTATTAAACCAAATCGATATAGATTTTGGTGCACTTATAACTAATCTTAGAGTCTAAACTTTAATTAGAAATCAGAAAAAAAATACAACCAAACTTGGCTAAGCGATGAGCTATTGTACTAAAAGACATATTTAGAAAGTAAAACTTATGGAGGAGAATTTTGGTGTCCAATGATCAATGATTGAATATTAAGGAGGAGATTTGCAATTTTGGCAACGAATTGAGAATCTTGTAAATGTGGATTTCACAATCTCATTCAAAACAAACTAATATAAAGCCGTAAATCCAACTTTTTGTATAGTAGATAACAGCTTTTGTTTCTGCCTTTCAAGTGGAAGAGACATGTTTAAATTGAAGATAAACCCCATGTCAAATGGCTATCTTTATGATCTCGGATGATCTAACCACACATGTATCTTGTAGAGTTTAGAAATCACAGCATACGTCGAATTCACATCCAAAAAATTTAGTTGTAACCAAGAAGAAATAAACGATATAACTCCTCCAAATGAATTGATTGTATATTTTAAATGAGATTTAAGCTTTTAATAATACAAATTAAATGGCAAACTCGAGACTTAATTTTATTTTTATCATATATTTCAGATCATACATTCAGTCCCACTAGCTAAAATATTATATAAAATCTAATATAATTGTTTTTCTTAAGGTAAAATGTATAAAGGTAAATCACACATATATACAAAATCTATTACATACTTGACACACATTGTTTTTCAAATTTTTTTTTGTTATATCTTGTTCTCGAAAACAAAAACAATTTTGGTGAAAATTAAATAATTTGTTGTTGAACATCATTAAAACCTAAAAACATTTTATGCTGAGTATTAAGAATTAATTTCTTTTTAATTTGACATTAATTAAGCGTCTCATTGGTACATATAGTATGCTAATAATCAAATTATAATCAAATTATTCCGAGCATTTATAATAATCAAATTTATGGCCATTTAAGAAAAACACTATTTCATTATTGTCATTATTGCTGAGTAAATATTGTAAATTTTATAACATATTGCATAGTATTTTTGAATATTGATATATTTGATAAATTGTTTTTGTGAGTTCCACTAAAATCTCAACCTTGTTGAACTATGAGGTATGGAAGAGAGATTTTCTTGTCGTACTCATTGTTACAAAATGTAAGATAGATTACCTCTGAAATAGCAGATTACTGTGCCATTTAAGTTCAAGTTGTACAATTCAAATAAATGATTATATATAACGTATTGAATTGATGATCAATACCACTACCAGATTTAACAACGTGGGTGTTTGCTAATGGTATTCTAAGGAGTTTATAACGTAAATAAATGTTATAAGTCTTTCAAGACTATTAGATAAAGAATTTGCTCAAATACTAATGACTATCGTTTGTATAACAAATTGAACAGTTGGGTTGTAATGTCATTTCAGTTTGAAGTCTTCCTAGAGTCCTACATGGACTTGCGAAGGCAACAACAGATGAAATGTTTATTCCCAACATCTTGTAAACCAATACATTCGTGCGCCCTAAGCTGGTAGAAATAACATAGATCCATTTTCGCCAACCTCATCTTCTTTTCGAGGTTCTTCAAATAAAAATAGACTTGACATGGTAATAAACGATAACTCCCACTGCCCCAGTTGTTGTAGGGAATAAAACCGACGGTATCTGAGCATAGTCTTCATCCGAAAGTCTGGAAAGGGTTCCAGACTTTATTTGAGTAATAAACTCTCCAGAATACCACTTTCCAACCATGTGAAATCGATGGTCTGAGTGGCGGATCCAGGATACAAATTTGGGTGGGGCACAAATTATAATCAAATAAATATAATATTTTATTTCAAATATATCTAAAATATATAATCCAAAATATCATCAAAAATTTGAAAATATTATTTATTTTGTTTTTAAATATAGTAATTTGCATATACAGATATATTTTAAAAAAAATTTCCAAAATTTCTCAGTTACAAATTACAATAAACATGTAATTTTATGTAAAATTAATCATTTGAATTCACATATCTTAATATATCACACAAATTTTAACTCTAAATTGTGAAATGAATTACAAAGTAGATACAAATTTTTATGTTTACTAAATTACTCATTTCACCAATAGTTTTTAAATACAAATGTAATCTTTACTACTAAAATTGATGATTTAAAAATTTTTACAAGTTAAAATATTAAAAAAATATAAATAGAAATGAATGAAACTCATACTTTTATTTAAGAAAATAGTACAACTGAATATGTACTCAATTGTAGTGAATAAATTATAATTATTTTATAAAAATGATGAAAGAAACGGGCCATGTGGGAAACCAAATAAAGCAAGGAAGAAGGCATCAAGGTAGTATCAAACTTTCCAAATCCAGATCAGTATATTACCAAATGAACTAGGAGACTATAATTGTTAATGCACAGTTCGAAATTTTTTTATGCTTAAGAAAAACAAACTCTTTTATATCGTCAAACGTAGAACCAAGATGTCCCGTACTTTCATTTCTTCCTTGTGTTCAGTACAATACGATGACAAAAGATTCATTTTCACAAGAATTTTGCTTTCTGATACAAATAAACCACAACACAAACAGATAATCTAGTGAGCAGCTTGAGTTGATACAACACAAGAAGTTCCACTCTAAAACTGCTTGTGTGTTTAGATTAACATTTATGCCAAACGTGGAACACCATAACACCAAAGATAAACATATTTTAAAACTTAAATCTCCAAGAAGCTGGTTCTTCTTTCATCATAATCGACTTTTGAAATAGCCACTTCACTCTGTTCATTTTCATAGCCACTCACGTTCCTGTTTTAATACTTCAGTTTCCAAGATTTGGGACACTTTAGTATCTGCATCTTCCACTGTAAATGTATACCTCGATCGATCTCCGTCTGCCTCTCGCGCCCACTGATCGCTCCTCCTCCTCCTCCTCTCCTTCACGTCCAACCGAGACTCTGTCCTTCCCTCGCCTGGAACGAGCGGTCCCTTCACTGGAAAATCCATAACTTTGTGCTAAGGGTGGTGGGCATTTTAACCGAACCGATCCGAACCAAACTGGCCCAACCGAACTCAAACCGACCCAAACCAAACCCAATCCTACTCTCAAACCATTTGGTTAAGATTTTTCTCAACCCAAACGGTTCGGTTTGGTTCGGTTTAAACCCAAACCGAACCGATAACCCAATGTGCTTTTTATTAACTAATTTAATTAAAAATATTTATAATTTTTGTATAATATGTAATCATAATCTTATATTCTTTATTAATTTATTTATGTTAAATTAGATTTAATTATTTCTAAAACTTTAACCCTAGGTTTTAAGAGTAAAATTGTAATTAACTCAAAAGTTCTTATAAGAAATTAGACTCTTATATTTTCTTATGTTGTTTGGTTTGTTTCATTTTTATTTTATTTTAATTACTAAACATTAAATAATAATATTATTATCATTTTTAGGTAAAATTTTATGGATTCGTTGAATTATTCAACTTACAATTTGTTGTTTACTTTATACATATTATTATTAAAGGACAATGAATTTTGTTTTGTTACATTAATTAATTTTTAAACCGAACAAAATCGAACCAAATTAAAGCCAAACCGAACCAAACCAAACCGAACATAAACCGACCCAAACACAAACCAAACCGAACTAACTTTGGTTGAGTATGGTTAGAATTTTATGAAAACCGAATTAACTAAACCGAACCGAACCCAAACCGAACCCGAATTTAAACCGAGATTGTGAACGTGACCAAGGACTTCTTCGGACAGAGTACCGAACAACCAAGAGCGGACAAGTTGGTCGGTACAGAACCATGCCTCATACTGAGGGTTTGGAACTTCATTGGAGACTTCACCATTGATGACTAGGCGAGTCTGCGGAGGTGCATTGACAGCACCATTGACGAAACCGATGAGCTTTTGACTTGACAACAGAGACTCGAACTGTGTCTTCCACAGGAGGTAATTTGAGTCATTCAGCTTCAGAGTGACAGAGCTGGTGACGTGAACGTTATCTGGGAATGGAAATGTGGCAGCCATTGTTTCACCTGTTAAGGTTTACAAAAGCTCTGATACCATGTAGGATTTACGAAGAACTTTGGACTGATTTGAAAAGATACTATTACTTTGGATAATTTTACAAAGATGCTTCTCCTTTACAATATATAACTTATACTATAGAACAATCTAGAATATGAAAAATATCTTATCCTCCAGCTGGCTCTAGTGAGTCATCCCGTAGAACGTTGAATCGATTCTTCAGGTGAAGCATATCCTCCTTTGTACCGATGATACTCTGTTTCTGGGAAGCTCTCTTGTTTGTCTTCTTCTGTGAAGTGGACTTCTGCGAAGTGGGCTTCCTTGTTGGGCTTGTTTGATTGTCTGAGCCCATCTGCACATTTGAATCAGATTGTTCTCTTATATCGAGGATATCCCAATATCTCTCCCAACGGAATTTTGTGAAAGAGCGGCTAACATTAACCGCTACTCTATGGTGGTTACTCCAGTCAATCCACGAAAGCAGAATTTACACGCTCTGATCCGCCAAATGCCTCGAGTATGGGATTTTGTAGATGGCTGCGTTGGGCGGGTACTAGAAGATGGTCGCGTTCAATTCTGATTTCAATAAGAGGAATCACTTAATTTGGTGCTCAATCGCGGACCATGGTCATTCAATGACTGCATGCTAACTACTCATCGATGGTATCCTAACATAACTGATGGTGAAATGAAGATCATTCCATTATGGGTGCAAATTCAAGGTATTCCGACTCTCTACTTAAGAAATGCTATGGCTAGATGGGTTGGGAATCGATTAGGTTTTGTAACTGAGGTTGATTATGATTAAAATATCAACCAAGTTGGGTCGGTTCGGGTTAGGATAGCATGGAACATAGATGATCCGCTTCGTTTTCAAAAGAATCTTCAATTCATAATTGGAGAGAACACTGTAGTGAAATTTTGTTATGAGCGACTCAGAAACTTTTGTAGAAACTGTGGTTCTCTGAAACACGAAAACAAAGACTATCTTATGGCCTTTGATGCTGAGACTCAAGGTGATATTATAGCAGTGATGACGATAATCACCTTGATGGTGACAACAACATGTCTGAGGCAGAAACTTTACCCTCTATTGATCCAGCAACCTTAATCCCGGGCCTTCAGATGCCACCACCAACTAGAAAAACCACTCAACCAGTGAATGGAACAAGGAGAGCATCAATGATTCCGGTTGTGTTTGAAGATGCTGACTTAAATGCAGAGAAGATACGCTATATCCAGGCCAAAAAGAAGATTACTATCCAAGACTTCAACTGCTACGAAGACTTATTTGAGGTATCTTCAGATAACGCTTTGTCTGAATTCTGGCTCTTATTTCAGAAAAGAAGATGCGACAACAATGAGACACTACCGATCTATATATATCATGCTGTAACATATTGTATAGATAATTTCTAAACTAATCACTAAACAGGTTAAAAGTTATTTTTTCTAAGTTCATATTGTGCAAAATTAATATGCTTTTGTGAAAGAAAAATTGTTAATGGAGAACGTACTTATTGGCAACGGAGTATGTTAAGGATTATCACAAAGAAGCAATATCTTCAAGATTGACTCTGAAAATTGACATATTAAATATAATTTTGTTGGTAATTCTGTCCGAATATAACTGCCCTTGTGTAGACGTATTTTATGCACTATTCAGTTGAGTGTAATCCATTTCCGGATATGGTAGCATAACTCTTTTCCAACTAGTCAAAAGCTTAAGAATATCTTACTTACATTCTTTAGCCTGTTGGTTAATTAGTCTTACAAGAGATCGATAAAGAAAGGCATCACAATACTAGCAACCACAACTTCTAATAATCCACCCCTCCACGCATTCGACAAGTTAGCTTTAATCATCTTCCCACTGCTCTTGATCCGAAAATTCACCCTGTCCAAAGAATCACACACACAGTTTTCAATCTACAGTTCAAGAATCAACAAGAAGGGGGGTCAAATAGAAAAGAAGAAGAAGTCATACCGGCACATGCAGACCCATACCCTCAAAACAGTCTCTGATGGTCTTTTCCAATAATTCATCCTCAAAAAAGCATCGACGCCATATCTTATCAATGCTAGTATACAACTCAAGCAAGGATCCTTCTTGCCTCGCTCCCTCTCCTTTGGCTAAGATGTAGGATCTCAAACTGCGGTCTATATAATCCAGCAAATAATCTTCCCTAGAGAACAAACGATACATTCTTCCAAGGTCATCAATGAGACTCTCATCCATTAATAGCTTAAAACCCTCTTCAAGAAAAGAAAGGTGAGCCTCCAGTAGTTGCCTCTCTAAAACTCCCGGTAATTGTAAGCAGCAACCTGCAAAGAAGAAATAATGCTCCCGGCATTTTTTCCTTTCTGCGTGAAAAACCCCCTGCAAACAAACAAACAATCACCAGAAGAATATAGCATAAGAAGACCAAAAAATGAAAAAGGCTAGTCTTGATATGTAATGTAACCTCAACATATTTCAAGTAGTTGGAAATGTCGGACTGCTGCAGGATTTTCTCTGCTTCCTCGGCGTAAAACTTGGAAGTAGAATCAAGGAAAGGCTTCTCAAACACATCTTTCGACAGCCCATGGAACATGTCCATCAGATTCTTTAGGAAATGACTCGTGTTGTCAGCAGTCTTGCCTGATCTGGTAGACATATAAAAATGCAAGGGAAAGAGTGAGAGTAGTGGAACAAGGAAGGAAAGAAGAGACTCCGTCTTACTTACCTCCTTTCATCAGTGATGAGTCCTAATATGCCGGTAATAACTTGATGTTGAAGTTGAGAGGTCATGGAGAGTTGCTTATGGAAAAGCTTCTGGCACCCGTCCCACAGTGTATACTCATTACATCTCAGACACATGGCTAAGTCAGACACAAACAGCATCTTCCTTCTAAAGTCTAACCAGCAATTGTAAACGAGTGGCAACAAAACAGAAGGATCATCACTGATTTGCTTCGCTAAAGACTGTAAAACCGAAGCAAGGTGTGGCTCACACTCCTGCTCAATAAGATCGAAAATATGCAGTTGTACTGTTTCGGGATCCGCAAAGCAAGCACGCTTAACAGCCATATAAATCTTTGTGCAGGGGATATCGACAGACTTATCATGTTCATCATCTAATATGATTTTGATTGCTGGCTTTAGCAACTCCCACGCATCCGCTAAGTACTTTTCTCTGTTTAGTGGAGCTAAATGGATGATATGAAATTTAGAGGATCAGCAACGAACGTACCACAAACAAAAAGAAAAAACAAATCCGAGATCGAAAACGTATATACCGCTAACAGGAGCGGGGCCATAGTTAAACGTAGGAATAGGCTTCATGATAATCCAATCCTGAACCAGAAGGAATCAAAGTAGACAGTTTCAATTCTCAAGGAAGAAAAATCGGATAAACGTAACCCTAGCGCCCCAATATCCTATTTTTTAAATACGATATCATACATACGATATCAAATAAAAAATATTATTTTAATTTTACCCTTTGATTTTCTTTTAAATTATACTTATTTATTTAAAATTTAAAAGAAATAAGGGAAATTTTCAAAAATAGCACTAAAATAAGTTTATTTTCCAAATTTAGCACAACATGTCTAGAATTCCAAAAATAACACTATATTTCAAATTAAGAAAGCAATGTGTAATTTCGCTTTATTGGCTAAGCAGGCATGGCGTATTCTCAATAAACCAGACTCTTTGGTTGCGAGGTTTTATAAGAGTAGGTATTTTCGCAACACGTCTATCCTTGAGTGTGGTAATGGCTCGCGACCATCTTATGCGTGGAGAAGCATCATTCATGGGCGTGAATTGTTAAAGGCTGGTCTGATGAAGTCGATTGGTGATGGTTGTGATACGCTGGTTTGGAGAGATAAATGGATAAAGGACAAGCATCCCAGAGCTCCATTTCGTTCACAGATATTCTTTGAGGTCAACTTGAAAGTGGCTGAGATCAGAGAACCAAGCACTGCTAGATGGGATAGGGAAAAAATCCTTTCATTATTTCCTCCAGATGATGCTAAGAGAATTTTATCTATGCGCTTGAAGCTAGATCATCGAGATAGGTTTATCTGGCCATACACAAAATCAGGATCATACTCGGTTAAAAGTGGTTATTGGCTGGTGCAGACGCTAGCTACTCTCTACGAGCCTCGTACTGAAGACTTGATTAAGCACAATGAACTAAAGGCAAAAGTATGGGAGGTGGAAACTGTTCCCAAGATCAGAACCTTTAATTTCTCTGGCGAATGCTATCCGGTGCCTTAGCGGTCTCTGAACGCTTGGCTTCAAGAGGATGTGGTGGAGATACTAGATGCTTGAGGTGTGGCTCAACTGTTGAAACTATCTGTCACCTGCTGTTTGATTGTCCAGTGGCACGCCAGGCTCTGGCCTTAGCCAATATTCCTAGCCCTAATGGCAGCTTCTCTGCTGAGAATATTGATAAAAACTGGGAATATTTGCTCATGGTCATGCAAAATGAGGAGATCCCCAGCTCTGTGAGACTAGCTATTCCTTGGGGACTATGGGGAATCTGGAAACATAGAAACACCGTGATGTTCCAAGGAAAAAATGGAGATATGAGAGAGTTAGTCATAAAAGCACAGGAGGATTCTACTCAGTGGAAGGAGGCTCAGTCTAGGCCAGTAGACATCACGGTACAAGATTACACGAAGCAAGGTACTGTGGAAAAGAAATGGTCCAAACCGATGGCTGGGTTTGTTAAATGCAATGTTGGATCTTCGTGGTATAGCTCGTCGAGACTAACTGGTGGGGCATGGATTTTGCGGGATGAGACTGGTCAGGTTCTATACCATGCGAGAGATGCACTTCCAATTCTCGGTTTGTAGCGGCCCTGCAATGCCTCATATGGGTATTGGATGCTTTAGTTATACTTCATATTGACAGAGTCGAATTTGCCTTGGATAATAGGATGGTTATAGAGGCGGTCAACAATCCTGCTGCTTGGCTGCGTTTCAGCATCCTCCTGAGTACCATACATGAGAAGTTGTCAAACTTCACGTCTTGGAGAGCTTCAGCGGTCGCGATTTCTGCCAACACTGTTGCTTTGGCAATTGCGAAGAGTATAACAAGAGATGGTAGACTTCAGTCTTATCTCTCACTTGGAGGGCCTTCTTGGCTTCATAATCAAGTGAGAAATGAGGCGGTTTAGTTTGTTTATGTCTTTTTCTGCTCGTTTTTGTCTTTGTTTCTTTTGTATTTTCCCAGACTCATTTCTTTTGAAGTTCTATCAGATGACAAAAAAAATAAAAAAATAAATAAGTATTGGTTGTATGGATTTTAGAGCTAATTTTATGCTCATTGATATATTTGTAATCTCATATTAAAGTTAATGAAGAAGATGTTAAAAAAAAAAACACTATATTTCAAAATTATTTTTTTAAAATTAATTCTAAATTCAAAATACTAAACTCTGCCGCTTAAATTTATATTTTAGTGTGAAATTGAGAATCCAAACCTATAAAAAAAATTCTACAAATTAATTTTAAATATTGAGATAAATAATGCTATTTTTGGGAATTTATGTAATGTGTGCTATACTTGTCCATAAAATTTGTTTTAGTACTATTTTAGGATATTTCTGAAAAAAATTATAGATAGATAGAAAAAGTGTTTTTCCTATCTATTTTTTATTTCTTTTGAGTTTTAAACAAATATAATTAAAAAAATCAAAGGATAAAATTGGAATAATATTTTTGGTTTGAAATCGTATGTATGAATCTGCCAATATTTTAATAGTATGTATGAATCTGCCAATATTTTAATATATTTTTTTATTTAAAACAGTCATGAAATCAGCAGCATATTAGGAATACATTTGAGAAGTGGTAGTTTCTCTTCTATTTCACGCAGTATTGAATCGATTAAATCTTTATTTTTGCAAACAATTTGTTCGTACACCAATATGTCCTCCAATCAAGAAATAAAATACAACATCTTTAACAAAAATAATTACAACATTATCCGACAAGGCTCTAAAGTCTCACGAATAGTACATAGTAACAGATAATAATATGCTTATCGCAATAAATTTAGTAAAAACTACATGTAAAAAATGCTTAACTTAATAAATTAACATATTGACATAAGTTAGGCAACATGAAAAGAAATGGGTTCACTGACAGCTCTAGTTCGTTAGTTTGCGAGTACGTGCGCCAATAAATAAATATTGTTAATCACAACAAACTAACTAAAACTAAATGTAATAAATACTTAAAATTAAGTAAGAATTGAAATAAGCAAGTTGAATGAGTAAACATGTGGATCATGTAGCAATATAAGACAGAGAAAGAAGCAAGTACTGAATTAAGCAGACCCATAGGAATCAAGAAAGCAAAGAAGTAATTCACTAATTAAGCAGAATAATCAAAGAAGCAAAAAAAAAAAAAAAAAAGCAAGCAATGCATACTAAGCAGACAAAAAGCACCACTTTGAAATCTGTGGACATCATGATATGTGCTAATTTCCTGGAGACATAAATGGGAAAAGAGCAAAACCCAAAATCAATATTTTTTTCTAAATAAATAAGTTGAACAGATGGATTGGCAAAACATAGAGAAGGGTTTAACAACAGGTGCTTACCTAGACTCCCACATATACCTTATACGATTGGGTATATAGAACTTTGACAGTAAATAAGTGGTTACCTCAGAGTATGTCTATTCAGTTTTAGTAAACCTTGTTTTCCAGGACTAACACAACACTGAATGGAGTATCTACTATTTTACATTCGGTAGGATTACATAAGTCATAATCAACCCAATCCTCTTCTACTAGAAAAGCAGAATCTACTTTCGAAGAGATCAAAATCAAAATGACAAATCACAATAAGACACAGACCTTGCAAAACCTTTGTTGTCGTAACTCTGATTCTTGTTCTAGTTCATGGTTTTTCTCAACCAAATTAGAACTCCATTTGTGATAGACCTGACATATGGAAAACAATTTCTGAGAGGTGTTAATGAGCATTGAAAAAGTTGACAAATCACTATATAATTACAAAACTAAAACCAGGTTAGCCTAAATCTTTGATGTTCTTCCAAGGCTGTTTCGTGGTTTCCTCTAAAATTTCATCTCTCAACCATTTTGGACTTTAGAGCTCTATTTGAGAGATGGACCTGAATTGAAATAATGAAACAATGTATGTGAGGTTCACAATCTTAGCTTTTTTTTTATTTACCACAGTCACCAGCATGTCACCGGATTTGGTATCTGCAAATTGTTCTCAGCAAATTTTCACCTAAAAAGTTTGATAAACAAAAGAAATTTAGTCAATTATGAGAAAATAAGACCACTTTTATGACTAGATAAATGATAAGGTGCTACCTTATTTTTTATTTTATTTTAAGTATAGTTCTATTATTTTTTTTACCATTCCAACTAGCTTTGCCGCAGACTTGTACAGTGAACTTGTTGTGCACATGCAAAAAAATCAAGCAAGTAAGCATTAATCTCATATAGTATATAATAGTCCGAAGACATCTCAAAAGAGCCAGGATAGAAAGTTTTGTATCAATTGATAGGAGAGATACGAAATCCAAAACCGGAGGAATAATTCATGAAGAGGTGAGATGGAGAGGGATTTTGAATTTCAAACTTTTTGGGGGAGAGGAGCGGATAAAACAAAACGGAAACTTTTTTAGGAGTGATCAGCAAACAAAACTCGAATAGTTTTACTTTTAACGTTAGTGTAGTACTCGGTGAAGTCCGAATCCAAAAAAAAAAAAAGATTTTATGGCCATTACACACGTGTTTTACTTACTTTTTTTTGTTCAATTTTGTATAGTAACTAGATTTTAACCCGCGGTACACCGCGGGACAAATTGTTATTTTTAATTTTCAAATTTGTTTGATTATTAACATATTGTTATTAGTTAAATTAATTTAAAAATTTCAAAACTAAGATAATTTTGTGTTATTTCATTTGTCATATGTATAAGTTTAGTTTAGTATTATGGGATTTGTGTAAGCGTTGCATATAAATTTTATTATATTTATAATTTATTTTGTATTTGTTTGTTAAATATTGGATGTCTTGTAAACTGAACAATAACTAAATTATCATGCCACTTGTGTTGCTAAATATTTATATTAATTTTTTATTTCGTGATACACCGTATGACCATTTGTTTGTTATATGTAGTTTGTTTTGTTTATTATTTCGGATTCTATTTGAATTATTAATTATTAGAGCAAAATAAGGGGATCTAAATACAGGAGAAGTAATTTATAAGATGTGACATTTTTCCTAATTTTAGTTAAATCTACTTAATTTGATATGTCAAATATTTTAATATTAGTACTGTTGACAAATAATAAAATAAGGATTTAATCCGTGTTTTAGCACAAAGTTAATGATCCAACCCGTCCTCTTTATAACCCGTCAACTATATAATCAGATTGTATAGTATTTTAAACTATTTTAAGTTTACAATTCATAATATTTTAAAATTTTTATTAAGTTTATATATATATATATATATATATATCAATAGTAATATTTTTAAAAAATGGGAATCTAAATTCTTATTAGATTAAGAATCGAAGTTAACATTGTTGATAGAATATTTTCAAAAGAAATTTCGGATTAATAAAAGATTTCCTTGTTTGATTTTTTTTTCAAATATGGTTTTCCTAAACTAAAAATATTCATTCCAATAAATGAGATTATGATTTTACGTACTAATTTTGTGGCATCAAAGTAGCTAAATTTTCGGTTGGGTATTGTTGCCATATCCAAATATTACTATTTTTTTGTTTGGTTGATTGATCAAGATTTGAGTAATTAATTTAATGTTTATTCGATTTTTTAAAAAAAATGTTTTAATTATAATGGCATGCTTGTAAATAGTTCTCAACTTGAAGCCTTATTTGCTAAAGTTGCTGTGAAAATAATAATATAGATTAGTTTATCCAATTGTGTACATTTTCTCATTTAATTAAAAATATACATTTTTTTACTTTGTAAATGGAAATAGACTCATTCTTTAAGATAAAAGATTTTAATGTTACTAGCAAATATTTTAACTATTTTTCTTTTCTTTTTTTAAATTAAGAGGACTGATGATCAGTGGGTTTCAAGCATTTATCCATTAAGTCATACTTGGAAAAGAAGTAACATATTTTTCCTGATTTAATAGAAAAGAAGGAAAATGAAGTAGCAATTGATGAAATAATCAATAGCTTTGACGACGGTCAAAGAATGTGTTTCGTGGTATCACCGATTGAAGATCTCATTCATGCCGACCCTGCATGCAATAACTTGTAGAACTTGACACTATCGACAGCTTTGGCTTTGAATCATTTGACAAAAGCGATAACCGTACCATGTGGATGGATATTGATATTAATACTATAGTTTTGATGATCGGTTGAATCGTATGCTACTATATGATGTCAATCGTCGAGACTATAGTGTTAATAGCAATATAAGTGCCATATACTAAATTTATGATCAACTGTCATATACAAAAATCGAATACAATTGTTTTAAGCAAATGAGTTTATATGGAAAACATGCAACTTAATCTAAAACTGAACTTCATGAACCACTTTCTAATTAAAATAATCAATAATTATATAAAGTTGTTGATTAGTGCCAAAAATATATGTGTGTGACGTTTAAACTTGAAAGACAAAACGAAAATGATCAACTAATAAATATCACTAGATTAGGATCCGTGCTAGAGCATAGGTTGAAATTCATTTTATTTCAATTGCACTTTTTATATAAAATATAATTAATGTGATTATTTAAATATATTTTTGGACAATATGTGGTTGTCTATAACCGTACCCGTGCTTGTACACGGTTAAAATCTAGTGATTAAAATTAACTCATGCTCTAACACTTTGGTAACTGAAAATTTCTCAATGATTTTCTAATTCTTTTTGTGAGAACATTCTTAAATTTCGTAACATTCTCCTTCTTCATCTCTGCTTTGATTTTGTTACCTTGTATAAAGAAGTATAATCGGAAACCACTCTTAATCTGCGGAAGAGTGATTAAGTTTTTGAGATTTTGTTACCTATATATGGTTAATTAAATATTCTTTGGAGATTTGATGAAATTCTTTCGATATTCTTTTTAAAAGGATCTTAAATCGAGATTTAATTAATGGTTACAACTCATATAACCTATATAACCTACAACCTATCAAATATTAAATAATTAATTCTATAACTTATATTATATAGTTTATAAAAAAAAGTTGTGTACTTCCGAATTATACAGGGTATAATATATTGAACCACGTACTCTTAGTATAATTCAAGCAAACGTCACGTTTTTTCTATCTAACCAAACCATTCATTAATTCTATTATCTGATTACCCATTTTACTATCATGAAATATATATATATATATATATATATATATATATATATATATATATATATTTCATTGCACTAATATAGTTTAAAGGTTTAGTTCGTTTGTAACTTAGAAGGGCTTTAATCTTTACATGAAGTTCGAAATTAGAGATTAAACAATATATATATATATATATATATATATATATATTAGTGCAATGATATTAATCATACTGTTATAAATCGTTATTGTGTCATCTCTATCCTTTCTTGCTGTACATTAATATATAGATTGTGTACTCTAGTCTCTACTCTCTATGTATACCTTGAGATGGAATAAGAAAAAGCACCTAATTTCATAATTAATTAGATCATCGATGCTCATAGGACGAGACTCTCGATGGTATTATATCGAAACTAGACTAGTAGATATACTAGAGATGAACGATGAAAAAAAAATGGTTCAAATATATGTGCTTTTTAGCTTTCTAGAATGTAGTTTGAGCTGAAAGTAAAAGATTGTTTGAACAAAAGAACTTGTCGATAATGATGATAATGTGGTTTGTTGAAACAAATAAATAATACGTGAAAAGATGAAGAAATAAACAAAGTAAAGAGTGAGTAGTGAACAGTTGCGTAAGAGTCCCATCACACTTGATGATGCACTCTCACTTCGCGTGCTTCTTCCTTTTTCCACTTTTTTTTGTCGTCAACAGTACTTTTATATTTCACAACGTTCAACATACATTAATTGTTCCAAGAGATTACAAAATTTAACTTCCTTATCCTAGCATCTTTAGCCAGACCATCAGCGACACCATTTACAATACGTGAGATTTTAACAAACTTTATGGTTTCATACGATGAGGCAATGGTCTCAATGTCCTTCAATTGGGTTGTGATGAGGGACTGGTCCCGATCTTGAGATTTATGTCTGTAGGTAAGAATGTGAGATACCTTATACAAGGTTTCAGAATCTCCACAGAAGGTGACATTGTTATAGCCCAGTCTGTTGAGATGAAGAACTGCCCATTTTAAAGCTTCAGCTTCTACTTCAAGGGGTGTACTCATTAGGCTGATGGACGCCATACCCCGCAGTATTAATTGTGCATTTTTGTCATATAATACCCAAGCGACCCCTGCAGAATCATTTGTCACCAAAACAGCAATAATCTTTGGCACTCTGTATAATAGAATTTCTGGATGTAGATAGTTCCGAAGACTGTTGCTGCTTATAGGCACGAACTTGCTGATCCTATGTCTTTTCTTGGCTAGTTTGAAAACTTTCTTTCCATTGCTGAATATCGATGACAGCCTTGTTGATAATATCGGGAATGGACCACATTTTATTGTTGAAGATCATGTCATTCCTCATCTTCCAAATTCGCCAACCAATGAAAGGGAATAAACTTACCTCCTTCCCTTGGTTCTTACTTAAATTCAGCAATAGGTCGATGTTCTGTTTTATAGATGTGGAGAAGAAGATGAAACCTGTACTGTGGTTATTGGTTGCAAGGTTCCAAATCTCTTTACTTACCCTACATTGGAAAAGAAGGTGATTGAGGTCTTCTGGTGCTTCACCGCATCGCTGACATGTATCGTCGATCACCATTTTCCTCTTCTTTAAGTTTGTTGCAGTTGGCAGAGCATTGTGAAGACATCTCCACCAGAAATGCTTAAGTTTCTGAGGCATATTGTATTTCCAAATTTTTGTAAAAGATGTGACCTCAGAGGAATTAGCTTAAGTGTTAACAAGAGGCGATGTATCAAATGAAAGCTTACGCTGGAGGTGATATCCTGATTTAACTGAGTATAATCCGTTCTTTGTATGAATCCAAGCAATGGCATTGTCTGCTCCTGTTATAGAGGGTCTAAGCTGCCTAATATATGGGATGTCATCAGGGTGCATGATTTGTTGGAGCAGCGTTACGTTCCAACTACCCTGAAATAACAGATCAGTAACTTTTAAGTTGGGGTAGATAAGGGCTCCAGGTCCTCTCGCTGGCCGTGGTGGGTTATGGGGAAGCCACTGATCATGCCAAACATTTATTGTTTTCCCATTGCCCACTATATGTTTAATGCCTTGAGAGATCAGATGAATACCTTGGGAAATACTTTTCCAAGCATAGCTGGAGTTTGATTTGCATATTGATGTTAGAAGGCTCCTCTTAGGATAATATTTTGCTTCGAAAACTCTTGCCAGGAGAGAATTTGGTTGTTGGAGAATTCACCAACTTTGTTTAGCGAGCAGAGCAATGTTGAAATCCTTAAGATCTCTAATTGCCAAACCACCAATATCTTTTGGGTCAGTTATCTTACTCCATGCTATCCAAGGGATTTTATGTTTGTCCTTATTGCTAGACCACCAAAATTGTCTCATTGCTCTTGTGATCTGACTGATTATTCTTTGGGGTAAGAGAAAGCAGGACATGCTGTATGTTGGGATTGCAGTAACTATTGACTTCAGGAGAACCTCTTTGCCTGCGGGAGAAAGAAGTTTAGTGTACCAACTTTCCATTTTTGATCAATTCTTTGAGCTAGATATGAAAAAGTATTTGCTTTATTTCATCCAATGAACTCAGGTAGACCCAAATATCGACCAAAACCTTCAGTTTTGTGGATTTTGAGAATATCATTAATCTCATTTCTTGTTTTTGAGTCAATACCTTTGCCAAATGTGAGAGCCGATTTTTGGAAGTTTACGCTCTGACCTGATGCTTTCTCATATTGTTGAAGGATGTGTAGGAGAGTCGTACATTCATCCAACGAGGCTTTGCAGAACATAAAGGAATCATCTGCAAAAAGCAATGAGAAATTGCAGGTCCGTTTCTACTTGCCTTAAAGCCATAGAGCCTTTGTTTCTGAATATTTTCTTGGATTAGAGCGGACAAAGCTTCAGTGCATAACAAATATATATAAGGTGAAATAGGGTCACCTTGTCGTATACTTCGTTAAATATTTTATTTTCTTTTTTATTAATTGTTTCAAAATTTCTGTACTTTGTCGTCCTTTCTTTTTGTTTATAGCTATTTTTGTTTTGTTGCTTAATGGTTTTATTTATATAAAGTAAAACTGAATACATAAAATTAGTAGTAAACAACACAAATTAAACCCAAGCCATATATGTAGTAAAGAGTTAATAAAATTGGACTAAACCTTAACATCCCCTATTTAATATTTTGGAAGTACACAACTTCTTTTTGGTATACTATATAATAGTTATAAATTATAAAGTTATAGACTTATAGTTATTATTTGATTAATTAGTTGGTTATAAAATATGTTATATAGGTTAGCTTCCTAATTTATACCGAGATATTGCTATCTTATTATATAAAGTTGGATTTTGAAAGTTAGCCATTAACAGGATTTTGACACGTGTTAAGTTATTAATCTGAGATTTTGACATGTGTAAAAATTAATATTTAATAGGATAAATTTGAGATAATGACAAAAAACAAAAAAAATTGTTTAAACAATATTAATAATAAAAAAGTTAATTATCAAAAAATTACAAAAAATGAACAGTTTTTTAAAAAAAATAATGATAAGGAGATTATATGTTTCATAAAATTCAAAATTATAACACTATTTACTTATTTTTAATTTTAAGTTATTAATTAAAAAATAGAAAATAGATTAAGAAAAATGTACAGTTAATTATTAATTCTAAATAATGTATATACTCACTTCTACATAAACATAAATCGTCTCACATTTTTCATCTAACAAAATAATTTATTCAAAAACACTGCTTAAAACTTTGTTCTATTGGTAAAAACATTTTAATGAAAAGGTAAATTTTTCTTATTTTTTTAAACCAATACTTTTTTCCTTTTTCCATTTTGGAATAGGTAAGAGATTAATATGTTGACCCAAACAAAAATGTAAGATTAATATATGCGTCTTCTTTTTCTAATACTCTATTTTGAATTTTATTGTAGTGTTTTTAGATTTTTTTATTAATTTATTTTTTCATCACTGATTTGAGATTCATATATTATCGTGCTTATAATTTTCTATTATATCTTTAATTATGTCAAATTATTTTTCTTCTAATTTTTCAACCTTAATTGGTTGGTCATAGACCTTTTTTTATGAAAACGTAGTTGTTACCATTCATTCAATCCCAAAGGAATATAAAGAGTAGAACCTCATCAACCTAATGGTTGGATAAAATAGGCTAATCAAACACAAGCTTACAACAAACATAGATAGATGGATTGAAAAAACATAAACCGTTTTTGATAGATCCATAGGAGCTCGGAGATAGAGGCTACATAATGATGTGTTAAAGACACTTCCACAAATACATTGAGAAATATAGCATTAGTTACTATCAAAAGATTTTGTGACGTTGGAAAAGGGCTTTTAGTTTTATTGGTTGTCGGAGCATGCTACTTTGAGATAGCTAAAAGACGTGAACATGTTCTCTCCACACATGAGTAAGGCAGAGCCAAGGTTCTCTTCATGGTGGAAGAGGTTGGACGCCTGCAAGGTTATCTCCCCAAAGGAGGAAGGCGGAGCTACGGTTCCCTTCATGGTGGAGGAGGTTGGACAAAAGGTTCTCTCCATAAGGGAGGAAGGCGGAGCCAAGGTTCTCTCTATGGTTGGTCATACACTATTGTGTGATACATCATTTATTAGTATACTATGTAATATACTTTTATTTGAGAATTTTCTTGAAACGACAACTTTAGTGATTAAAGAAACTATGCAAAAGTGAAGATAAATAGACGTATAATAGTTGGCTTAATGTGTTTATATAATATTTTCCTAGGTGGTGGTAAAAAATATATTTGTAACATACAATATACTTAGATGTAAAAAAATACACCTAATGGTTGGATAAAATAGGCTAATCATACAAAAGCTTTCAACAAACATAAATAGATAGATTGGAAAACTATAAACTGTTTTTGATAGATCCATAGGAGCTCGGAGATAGAGGCTACGTACATCATGATGTGTCAAAGACACTTCCATGAATACATTAGGAAATTTAACATTAGTTACTATCAAAAAATTTTGTGACATTGGAAAAGGGCTTTTAGTTTCATTGGTTGCCGGAGCATGCCACTTTGAGATAGCTAAAAGACGTAAACATGTTCTCTCCACACATGAGCAGGGCAAAGCCAAGGTTCTATCGATGGTGGAGCAGGTCGGACGCATGCAAAGGTTATCTTCCCAAGAGAGGAAGGTGGAGTCATGGTTCTCTTCATGGTGGAGGATGTTGGACACATGATTCTCTCCATAAGGGAGGAGGGCGGAGCCGAGGTTATCTCCATGGTTGGTCATACACTATTGTGATGATACATCATTGATAAGTATATTATGTAATATATTCTTTATTCGAAAAGTTTCTTGAACCAATAATTTTAGTGATTAAAGAAACTATGCAAAAGCTAAAATAAATAGACATATAATAGTTGATGTAATGTGTTTATTTATTTTTATTTTTTTTTTCAACCACACATTAATAAATTAAAAGAGAACTCCGAAGTTGGTTGCCCAAACCGGAGAAAAAGAGTTTACAAAAGAAATTTCAGAAACTAAAGTTCTCGAGGAACGGGCTAAACAATCTGCCCTTGCATTAGACTCACGAGGGATTCTGTCCAGAACGAAGGAAGGGAAAGATGATCTGATCATAGAAAATTCCTCCAGAAGGATCGAGAAAGCGGGCCAGTCATCGGGCTTCTGCACCATCGCGAGTAACTCTGCACAGTCTGTCTCAAAAGCTTGACAATCCACCCCTGCCGCCAATAAAGACTCCATAGCCCATATCAGAGCTTGAAGCTCCACATGTAAGGGAGTAAGGCCGCGTCGCTGACTCCGGGGTCCCAGAAGAAGCGTCAAACCATCACCACTGCAAAACCACCACCCCTAAACCTGGAAAGCATCCGAACTTTTCCTAGGTAGTTTATATAGATATTTTTCTAGGTAGTGATAAAAAATATATTTGTAACATACAATATACTTTTAACGGTAACAGAAACCAAAAATTTGTAAATGAATATAAATCAGTATATTATAGAAAAAAATATTTTTTTATAAATAACGTACAACAAATTTTAATATATTTTTGTTAAATTTAATCTTATTTACAAAAGTTTAAAATCCGCACATCGAGCAGGTCCTTATTTAGTAAAAATATAAAGAGAATATCTCAAAAAATAAGACAACTTAAAAATATAAAATATTTAACAACCATATACTGTTAGACCATATATATTGTTAGGCAATTAAAGAAAATAAATATAATAAAATTTCAGAAATTAATCATCCTTCAATACAAAATAAGATCTTACCTAACACCCTTCCAAACTTTTAGTATAAATCATTGACATCTCTATTCACCTAAATATACTATATTCATACCAAAAAAAAAATTTGTTCAGTCTATAAAATATTCAAGTTTTAGTAATATTATTTTTTTAAAAAATATCTATTCAACTAAAATTTTGACTGAGTATCGGATCAAAATTTAAATATTTAAATTCAATTCATATATATTTTTTTGTTGAATATAAACTTTTTAAATAAATTAATTTGAAATATTTTAAATTGGTTTAATTTGATATTTTTAAGAATATCATAAATATATGATAGATCAAAAAGTTACAAATTATAATTACTCTAATTTGATTTGTTATAACATGGGTCAATAATATGTTACTATAATATGAAAGAATTCTAAGAAATATAATTTCTTGCTAGAGTACGGGCTGAATTTCAAAAAATATAATTTTTTGGATTAAATTAAAGTTTGGAATAATGTTGTTTGGTAGGCTTTCTTGGATTAAATTAAATATGTTAATGAAACGACGATCGCATCAAACAGTCATGTCGAGAAACGGACCGGTGGTATAGAAAACGATTGCTAAGAGGTTCCTGATGATGACGTTGGACAGATTAAACGAGGCTTTGACTACGCCGTCTGGGGGATAGATTTCGCATGTGCCAGCCGGAAGATTAACTACGACACCGCAAATATCGGGGCGAAACAAAGCAGCCTGTAAGGCGTTTAGCACGAAGGTAAACGTACCGTTCAGATTGGTCACTGTTTGAGCAAGGGGTGTGCTTGATCCGGCACATACTAAGAGTACTGTGGCATTGGAGACAGGTGGTGCGTTTCGATCTCCGGTAAGGCTGTATGTCACGTCACCACGGATGTTGACTTGACCAATTTCGAGGCCGGGGAGTGATAAGCTCTGGGATAAGGAAGAGAGTGACGCCACGATAAGTATGAATAGGAGAAAAATAATTGATTTTGCCATCTTTGATTTTTTGTTTTATTCAATAGTAGTATGATTAGATTAGGATCCGTGCTAGAGTACGGGTTAAAATTTCTTTTATTTATATTATAATTTTAGAATAAAATATAATTTATATGATTGTTTTTAAAAGTTTTTTTGAATAAAGCATTATGCAATAAAATCATATGCTAAATATGATGGCTTGAAAAAAACACCTATTTTGTAATTATATGTATTTTAAATGGTTATATTTGTTGTTTGTTTTTATTTTAATTTTTGAATATGTTTGATGAAAGTTTTTTAATATGATCCGTGCTTAGATGAGATTTTATTTTCAACTACAAAATCACGATTAAATGTGATAAATTACCAAGATTTTATTCATTTTTACGTCTATCAGTATATTTTTTATGTCTAACAATATATATTTTATAACAATACATAGAATACTAAAGATTTTATTTTGGAAATTGTATAAATCATTGAAATATTCTCTTTAAGAAGATTCTTTGGGATATTCTTAAGTGTATTCATATAGCTCACAAATTGACCAATTAATATATAACATTTTTTTGTAATTAACCTATATTTAGTCTATAACCTATTTTGTAACTAACTTATAAAAATTATATAGTCTACAAAAAAGGTTGTGTACTTCTATTTTATTATACAGGAGATTTAAAGGTGTTGTGTGTGGCAAATAAAGCATTAAGAGACGGTATTTATAATCGGATTAATCATATACTGCATCTCGTATTAATTTCAAAGTCTTTATTTTCTTGCCATTTGAAAAAACGTTTGTATTAATTATTAGACACGTACGTAAAAAACATACACAATGTTGTTACGGGTCGCATTTACTTTTATAATTTTTAACATCTCTTTTTTTTTTTAACATGCTCTACTTTTTTGTTGTATTTTACTTAATATAAATAATAAATGTCATATATATACAACAAAATTAGTAGAACATCCTGTGCGAAAATGTTATACATGAAACTTATTATACCTTCTTTAGTTTTACTAAAGTGATCACAAGCAATATGAATATTTATATATTATTGTATAAGAAAAGTATTTTTTTGAGGTTAATGTAGTCTGAGTTTATTGCTTGCACGAAGGGATGATGTGACTAAGTAACTGAACTTGAATTGCATTAAAAAGGCGTAAGAAATGAACTGGGGAGATGTGTTAGTTTAATTCAGCTTTGGTTTGCTAATTCATGCAAACATTTAAGGATTCTCCTTGTTTTTTATTCTTTTCTTGGCAAGGTTTCTCCTTTTGGCTGGTGAAGCAATCTTTTTGTAATTTGTTACAAACTTATTCACTTCTTAATGATAATTACATGGTTTTTAAAATAAAATAAAAAAACATGAATGATGGTGTAGTACAGTAGTAGATATCTGTGGGTTAGAAAGCTATCTTTGGTTTTAATTAGGCGATGAAAATTAGCCATCTTCAAACGTATACGCAAAATAGAATAAAAATTAAAAATAATATGGTATGGTCATACTACCAAATAGTCCATAGTATCTTTTCATTCTTATCTATTTACTACTCTGCTCTTTGATAGTATGGCCATCTACCAACTAGTCCATGGACAACGGAGCTGAAAAGTTTCACATTTTTTACATTTGCTCTCAATATTACTTACTAACTAGGTTACTAGAGCTATACAATAATTTTTATGGGCTCTTTTTAGCCCAAATAAAATCCGATGAACACTACAATAAACTCTCTGATTTGGTATTTTAAGAAATAAAAATATTAGAAAATTAAAAGCTAACTTATGTAATAGGTCAATGATGGTATCATCGCATGAGCAGTTTGAAAGAATCTTGTTGTTATTGCATTTACATTTAAATAGTAAGCATTTGCATTTACGCCACTATAGCCAACTGAAAACATAAAATTGAACTTTGTTTTCATAAACAGTAGTATAAAGTTATATATATATATACTCCGGTCAAGTTTTCTTCAAAATTAGGTTTTCTTTTTCTTCAAAGAATAACAGTGCAAATGTTAGACTTTCTTCGTGTTGTTATAATGTCAATATATACTTTACCTTTTCCTTTAATTTTAATCATGTATAGTTATGTGAATCGGGGATAAAGGAGAGGTGAAATGGAATAGTGACACGCCAATGATTTGAAAGCGCCGAATCATATCATAGTTCATTGGTCTACCAGTATTGATATTTGTCAAATTCAAATCATTAAATATAGATATAGTTCTGATTATCTTTATTTGTCTCGAAAATAGTATTTGCAAACCATCCAAGAATATCTATAAAATTTTTTTTTGCGTATTATTATGTACATTAACATATAACACTTTATCCTCGTCGATAAAACCATTTTCTGTTAATTTTAACAAAAAAAAACTTTAATATAATGAAGAAACAAATGTTTAAAACAACTAAAAAGATAGTACAACACCATATATCATTTTTCAAAAAGTATTCTGATTTCCTGTACAATATAATATATATATATATATATATTGTACAATATAGTTTATTTCTTACATTCATCATAGCAAAATTTAATTTTCTTGATCTAGTTCTAATCAAAAAGAACTATAAACATTTAAAAAAATGAAAGTGATGGATCGATCTTTAATTTTCTCCATGTTATTATTTTAAAATTAGGATGGGATGTTTTTGTTGTTAACTGTTAGGAACATCTCTCTTTTTTACATTATCAGAAGACTTATAATTATGAGTAGAGTAAAACTGTTGTTTTTAAACCCAAAGAAATTATAGTTTTGCATGCGTAATAGATAATCTTTCTAGCCGCAAAGATAAATATGGAGTACTATTACGTTAATCAACAACACTTTTAGACCGATTAATGATTTGCTTGGTTTGGGTTCAAATTGCAAATAAGCGTGACGACAAATTAATCATTAGACGGTAATCTACATCAAACTTAATACTTGATCAAAACTGAATACTACTATCATCATGGATGTTACAACTTGTTTAACAAAAATAATATTCCCTCCATTTCATAATATAGGATGTTTTAGAGGTTTTTTTTTTCATAATATAAGATGTTTTCAACTTTTCAAATAACTTTTAGATTACTTTTATATTTTCTTATTATTTATTTTATGCAGTCTTGTTTATGCTTAGTTAAACTTTTTTAAAGTGGTTATTTCTTAATCTGCGTGCTTTCACTCAAGACATTTTATATTTTGAAACGGAGGAAGTGGTCTTTAAAAACTTAACAATTTTAAAATGGGGAGAGAATTAATCAAAAACTTCATGATAAATTAGCCGAAAACACTTAATAATAAAAATGTAGTCTACTCAAATCCCAATAAAAACAAAACATAATAACATTGTCAATTATTCATTGACTAGCTACATCTCTTGATAATGACTGATATGTTTGTCCTCGTCAATTATTCTAATGAATCGAAAGTAAATATTTTGAATCGAAAGTAAATATTTTGAGCCAAAGAAAAACATGATTACGTTTTAAAAGCTGAAAATTTAGTGGAGAGAAACAATCAATAGTTCTTCTTTCTTTTGTTTTTCTTATAATGCGGAGAGAAAATAAGAACGATCAAAATTTTTGGTGAAAATGGTTATTATTACTGTACAAAACACTAATATATGCATTGAACTTCAACTTTGGATGTATCTAGAAATTTGTATTCATTTCGTTTTGTCCTAATCTTGAGTTTCGTGTCCTTCTTAAAATGGTGGCTAATTAGTTGTTACTTTTTGTTTTACCACCTTTTGCAAATCAACAAGTTATACTTTACAATTTTCTACTCAAATTCTAGATTTTATGACTATGTGAATCATCCTTTTTTCCTAACTAAAAATTAACTTTCTGACACACAAAAATCTAAATTTGTATTTTATTTTTATACAAATGGAACAATTCTAGAATTTCAGAAAGATTATTCTCAAAAGTTATATGATTTAAAAAAAAAAAAAAAGTTAGTGACTTTAGTGCTTTGAACAATAAACTACAAAACAATGGATATTCCTTGTTTACTTTTTATAGATTTATACACCTCCTTTTAAAATCATTAACATGCCTTTAATTTTCCCGATTTAACCATAGTAAAATAGGATAAATTTGCTAACATATTTGCATAAAATTTTGAACAAAAAAAAAAAAAAAAAAAAAAATTGCATAAAATAAAATGGTGATAAAAACAGTCAAATAATTATACTATTATTTCCTACGCATGTTCTAATAGACAATACATCATCTAAAATAGCGTATTACTATTTAAATTTATAATTTTATTTTATGTATAAAATTATATAGTTGTTTTTTTTTGTAAAGTCCACGTATATAGTTTAACTAGAAATATATGTGGCATTTTATTAAATAATAATAATTATTTATATATAAATACAGATCACTGGAGCCACGTCTTCTTCTTCATCAGAGAGTCCAAAAACATCGGCCAGCTTAAACAAAAAAACAAACACTCTCTTCTCTTCTTCTTCTTCTCTCTCGATCTCTCCTCTCCTAAAAATCTTCAGATCTCCAAGTCGTAACCCAAATCCTCTCCGGAGAGAGACATGATTCCTTACGCCACAGTCGAAGAAGCATCCGTCGCACTCGGACGAAACCTCACTCGTCTTGAAACGCTCTGGTTCGATTACTCCGCCACGAAATCAGACTACTACCTCTACTGCCACAACATATTATTCCTGTTCGTCGTCTTCTCCCTCGTCCCTCTCCCTCTAGTCTTCGTCGAATTGGCTCGATCCGCTTCCGGCTGGTTCAATCGTTACAAGATCCAGCCTAAGGTTAATTACTCTTTCTCCGATATGTTCAAATGTTACAAAGACGTCATGTCCATGTTCATCCTCGTCGTTGGCCCTTTACAACTCGTCTCTTACCCTTCGATTCAGGTTAATTTCACAATCAAACACATCTGATTTGACAAATTTTGAAGGAATGATTCAAATCTGAATTTGATGGTTGGTAACAGATGATTGAGGTACGATCTGGGCTACCGTTACCAACGGTACCAGAGATGTTGGCACAGTTAGGAGTGTACTTTTTGATTGAAGACTACACTAACTACTGGGTGCATAGGTTCTTTCATAGTAAATGGGGATATGAAAAGATACATCATGTACATCATGAGTACACTGCTCCAATTGGGTATGCTGCACCTTATGCACATTGGGCTGAAGTGTTGCTTCTTGGTATCCCTACGTTTTTGGGACCAGCTATTGCTCCTGGTCACATGATTACTTTTTGGTTGTGGATTGCTTTAAGGCAAATTGAAGCTATTGAGACTCACAGTGGGTAAGGACTAAGGCAGGCGTGGGTTTGATACTTGATAGAATCAATTAACAAATCCTTTTCGCTTTACAGTTTTATAAAGTCATTTTCTTTATTATACATTAGTTAGTCTGTGTTATATTATATAGTATAAAGAGCTCAAGGTGAGTGTAGATCCAATAGTGGCTCACCTTTTTACAACTGGGGCTAAGTTAGGTATTAGGTTTACTTTTTAGGCTTTTTGAAGCTATTTGGGTTCGTTTTTGGAACTGGTTAGCTACCTTTTGATGAACAATTGATAGGCTCTTTTTTACTTTGATTAATTTAAGAGTAACCCAAAACATCTAATAGGGCAAAAGAGGGAACTAGGCTCCCCCTTACTCCCTTAGTGCTCTGTTATTTTTTTACTTTACACTCCTGTGAGAATGATTGCTAGTTTGAAATTTGGAAATGTAACTCAATTAATTGACTATAGAAGATGGTGTTACTAAAAGTAATACATATTTCACTTTGTTCTATTGCAGATATGATTTTCCATGGAGTCCAACAAAGTACATTCCTTTCTATGGTGGTGCTGAGTACCATGATTATCATCACTACGTTGGAGGACAAAGCCAAAGCAACTTTGCCTCAGTTTTCACTTATTGTGATTACATATATGGAACTGACAAGGTAAGTGTTCATCAAAAGTTTTAATCAAAATTCACTAACTGATTTCTACCAATTCAGACTGAATATATATATATATATATTTCAATATTTGTTTCCTGGATCAGGGCTATCGATTCCAAAAGAAGCTTCTTGAGCAGGTAAAAACTCTTGTCGATGGATGTCACTTGTTCCTTTGCTAAGACCTCAAAAATGATACTGTTTAACCGTGATTTTTATGTTATTACAGATCAAGGAGTCGTCCAAGAAGAGCAACAAGCATAACAGAGGAATCAAATCCGATTAGTAAAAAAACATGGAAGAAGATTTTAACCGGTAAAAGAAAATGCCAAAAACCACCTACTTCAAGTTACGTAGAGTGTCAGCTTCACGAAGAGAAAAAAAAGGGGGAGCAGTTTGAATTTTCGGGTGTGTCTTATGTCATCAGAGTTGTTACTAACTACCTAAGTTTTTTCCTAAGTACGCATGAAAAATGCTTCTGCTTCCGACATGTGGGTCATCTATGTATCAAGTGTGGTCGGGACTGGGTTTTGCTCTTTCTACCATTTTATTAATATTGTTTCGTCGTCTTAAAGAGGAAAGAAGATGTCATCAAACTAGCCATGTTTCCTTGTTTTTTTTTTTTCATATTACCTCTGTAAGAGAAACTTGTTCGCATTTTTCTATCTTCCTTTACAACTAGGTTAATAGTATAATATAGCTACGCATATCTCACTCAGTAAAACAACAAGCCCGTCTAGCTCAGTTGGTAGAGCGCAAGGCTCTTAACCTTGTGGTCGTGGGTTCGAGCCCCACGGTGGGCGATTATCTTTTTTGTTCAATAGATAAAAAATATATCCAATGTAGCAATCTCTTAAAAAATATATCCAATATAGCAATCTCTTTGTTTTTTTCCAAACAGTGGAAACAGTTGACTTGTATTTATATTTACATAGGGAACATATCTCCCCATTTTATTTCCAAAACCAAAAATCGATACCAAGTTAGACTAAAACGACGGCATCCAAGAAAAAGAAAAAAAAAATCATGAAACTAAATGATAATATCATCAAGTGAGATCTCCTCTTCTTCGTTTAGTCGTTTCATTTTCTGCACATAAGAAGACATTCCTAGTCATTAGACAGAGATTTTTGATGTACAGAAGTGTTCAATGCAAAAAAGAAAAGATTCCATACAGTGAGGAAAGTTTGGGGATCAAGGAAGCTGGAGGAGCCTAATATCACTTCTCTGTCAAGCTTCTCTGTAAGTTTGTGGCAAACCCTCAACTGCAAAATAACCCAAAATGTATCAGCTTAATCAACCCATTAATTACATATAAGTCATTACAGATTTATTTTTTCCAGCCCCGTTCATTTTAGTACCTCTGATCTCGTTGCTCCTCCTACTATGAACACGAAAATCCGCTGTCCCTTTCTCTTCAATCCGCTAGATGCTCGTCCTAGCACCGAGTCACTAGAGAAACACATTGAGAAATTAATCTTGGTTGTTTTCCCCATATTATCAAATAAGATTCAGATTTTGGTGTAAACTGTCAATAGATTCAAGAATAAACTAGCTCTCAGATTTACCAACAAGCAAATGATAAAAAAAAAAGAAAAGAAACTTAAACTGAACTACCTGAAATATCCATCATCAGAAAGGTGACGTCTAGCCCATGTTGGTGTTCGTCTTGAATGAGGCAACACCGGACTGCTTGATGGAGATTGAGAGCCAGAATAAAATGTTGGCTTTGGTTCATTCATACAAGGGAACTCTTGTTTTGGCAAATGACCTTTGCTAAGTTTCTCAACAAGTTCCTGAAAAAATATTTACCAATGTCACTGGTTTTTTTACTAATGCTTTAAGTAAAAGAAAGACTCAAACTTCAAAAAGGTAAAAGACCTCTACAATCGGGTAAAAACGAGACAGCTGCCATGTTTGAGTTTCACCAACTCGATCTATTCGAGCAGCTCGCTTCTTCTGATTTACATGATGGATCAAAAGATTCCAGTTAGATTGCCAAGAAAACCTTAGTCTTAGTCATTCTAATAATAACAGTAATGAGGAAGATTATGTACCTTCAGAACATCAAACTTGAGAGGGAAAGATCCTGTGGTGCTCTTTTTGGACTCTGTTTGTACTGGTCCAAGTAATCTCATATTGTTCACAGCTATTATATCATCTCCCGTCAATTTTGCTAGCTGAAGAATTTATCAAGAAGTAGGTTAGCTTCAAAAATGATTGTTAATCAAACTTAATTCAAACCTTTTTGACGATAAATATTGTTTATTTACCTCTATCATCTTTCGTCCCTTTTCACCTTCAAACTTTTTCGGATATATTCCCGCAACAATCATCATTAACCGCAGCTTGCTTTCATGGTTTATAATCTGGAAATGTAGCTCATTATTATCAGCATAAAATCATATGATGGTATGAAACTAAAAAAGCAGAGCTTCTTACATGGTTGGTGCTCAAGAATTTGATAACGTCCTTTCTTCCAGCATCCCCAAAAACAAGGTCCTGCTCGAGCTGCCCGAGATCTCTTAAACCTTGTTCCATGATAGTTTTGTTAATTGTTCTAGCAATCTGCAGTGACATTAACCATTAGTTATTTTATGAAGAAACAAAGGATCAAACTTTCTTCCATGGTTTTATCATCTTATAAGCTTATAAAACTGACCTCCACATGTAGAGAAAGTTTGTCCATTTGCTCACTGTACTGAGGCAAAGCGTGAACCATCTTTTGCAAGTCTTTTGATGAAAGGTCACCAAAGTCTCTGCAGACAAAGAAGTCAATTAACTAATCAGAAAAGTTCTAGTGGATCACTTGAACAAGAAAGCAAAAAGATAAAATGGTAACTACTTTGAACTGTGTTTCAATTGCGCGGCTTTGTTCTTCGACACGAAGTTTGTCATCTTCTCATGCAATCTTTCACTTGCCTAAACAAAAAGACATAATTACTCCCAGACAAACAAAACATAACCAGTTTGACATATTAAAATTGAGAAAGAGGATGCAAGATACTATAGCAAGACTTACATCTGCAATGTGAACATCACGAAGCTCCACCCAAATGGGATCTTGTTCATCTAAAAGAACCTCTTTCTTCTCAAGTTTATCACCAGTTTTACTCGGAACCTAAACACTACGAAATAAGAAGGAAATTACCATATGCTGTAGTGATAAGCTACAACCAACTTTTTACAAGATTTGAAAAAGTAAAACCAAAATGTCACCTCGTGTGTGTATTTATTTCCTTCCATATTAAGCAAATCGTGGCACATCGCATCGTATGTCCACTCATGAATGAGAGGTGCGATCTAAAGAAGCATCAGAAGATTACTCTGTTATTATGTGATTATGACATATCAAGATAATTGTCTTTGTGAAAATCCCCACCTGATCTATGGATCGATCTAGGATAAGTAGTTCACATGTTTCAGTCTGAGGAAAATCTTCGATTGTCTGTTTGTATCTTGCCAGAATATTCCACACACTAGCAGCAAGCTTTGTAGGAATCAACTCTCGGTAAGTTGTCATTGTTGTGGCATCAAGAGCTTTGGCTGAACGATAGCGAACAAGCGGGTATTCCTGTGTAACACAAAGAGTTTAAGGATATATCCTTCGTAGGAATTTCATGCCAAATCAACAAACAAGCTTCGAATTTGTGCTTAGTACCTTTAGCGAGGCCAAAACTGTAGCAATGCGTTTAGCTACCACATTCAAGCAATCATCTGCGTTTTGATGGTTTTCCTCGTCACTGAAAAGTTCTTCTAGAGCGTTTTCATTGTTTGTAATAAACCCCTGCAGAGACAACATAATACATAGGAGTAATTAAGAAAGCAGGTTTCAATATAAAATCACATAATCCATCTGACAAGGTGCTTTTGATAACGTCAAGCTATACAAATTGCAGACTTTTTAAGGTCATGTTCTATGTTGTTATTATTAGTGAAAGCTGTAATTAACTTGATTGGTCAAGAATGAAACTTCATTATTAGATATCACAATTTGTGAAAAGACAGAACAGAATCGAAATTTTAAGCATAATTATACCTGGATGTCCATGCTAATGTACTCCAAGTTCATCTGCATTTTATTGAAATCCAATTTTAGATTATCTTGTGAGATTGCATGTGAATAAGGAAAGTGAGAACAAATTATGAAAGTGGCACGTAGAAGCAACCTCTTTCAATCCCCCAATTCGTTTCATCGCTCTCATGTCTTTCTTAATGAGATTAACTAAGCTTCTCGAAACAGGAGAGCTAAAGAAAACAAAAGCCCTGAAGTTCACATCAAAGAAAAATGATTCAGCATTTCAGACAAGACAGTCCATATATATGAGAAGTTATGATACAGGAAAGAATTGTTCACATACCTCTTGTAAAGTGGTGATTTCCCAGTCATATCTGACAAAAACGTAGTAACACTGCAAAAAACAAAATAACAAACGCTTCAAAAAGAGTTCACTGGCGAGAAATTGAAGTGGAAGAGAATTGTTTACTTTTCTTGGGTCGGTTGGATAAAGTATATAGCTTCCATGGAAGTCATAGGTTGTCTATGTTTAGTTATAACCTCAACCACTGAGAAAACATAACAAAACATCAAAAAATTTCCATATAATCAAAAAAACAATGCCAATAAGATAAAACAGAACAAAAATATTGATTGCTACGAGTTCTTAACAAGCTCTCTATCTTACAAGAAATGCCTTCTTGTGTGATCTCAGACATTTTACAGGCAGATGACATTATCTTCACTGTGAACTTGTCCATAACAAGTACCTACATATACATTTACAGGTTCAGTGAATCAATGACAGAAGTAAACTGAACATAACCAGAACCAAAAACAAAAAAGGATTAAGATTTTTACCTTCCAAGTTAATTTCGAGCTTCCATTTCTCTCTGGCCTAAGCATTTCACATAGTAACCCTGAAAACCAAAAAAGTAATAAACTTATTCACACCCTTGAAAAAAGTATTGAACTTTACATGATTCACCTAAATTTACAAAACCCCTCATGTTCCTGATATGCCAAAAGTCTGATTCATTCTGATCGATCACGTTGACCTAATTCGAAACTCCATAAACCCAAAAGAAACATATGACTTCTCTTTTAACTAATCCAACGAACCCAAACACCAAATTCCATTACAGAGCCTAATGGTCTATCAAAAAAAACCCCCAATTTCGAGAATTCAGAAATTGGGTAAGAGAAAGGGTACAAAAAAAAAGCTAACTTTCTCTGGTGATTTGTCTGAAATCCTTGTAATCTCCGCCATTAGAGGACGATCCAGAATCGGAGAAAGACATTGCGTGGAATCGTTCGAATATGGTCGATGAAGAAGAAAAAAAAGTTCTCTTTTTTTTTAAAGATGGCAAAGGGGAAAGACAAAAACTTTATCCGAGAATCGAATATATATATAACAAAATCAGATTGGCGAAGAAGACGAAGAAGGAAGTTTCCAATTTTGAAAATTGTGGATCGGGAGAGATTAAAAAAATCTAGGGTTTACTTGGTAACGAAGACAAAGAGAGAGAGTAAAGGCGAAACTTGGCGCTTCTAGATTTTGCCGTTTCGCTGGGTCGGCTCAACCGAGCCCATTGAATTTTCAAACTTTGAACCCCGAGTTTTTTTTTTTCCCTTTTTCAGACGTGTGTGTGTTAAAGTCAAAAATATAATTTAATATAGGGACGAATTTGTGTATTATTTTATTATGACGAAAATTACAGAACAACCATCAAAGTTTGTATTAAATATGAAAAGTAAGCCACTACATAACATAGGATCCCACATAACATAACCAAACATACACAACTCACGACTCACATTGACTACACTCCTTTAGCTTGATCTAGAGTTGTCAAGCCTTCAAGAATCAATTCGCTTCTGATCAATTCAGGTTTTTCTTTCTTAGACGACAGCTTCCACCGCAAGAAATACACAACCATGTTAACAACAACAACGATCATAACCCAACCTACACTGATAGGTAAATACCACATTTTATCTGGTGATATCACAGCCATTGAGACTAAGTAAGAGACATGGAGAGGCACCATTATCCATATAAACGCCCATATATATTCTTCTCCAGCTGGTAAAAAGTAAAACACCATTAAAAACGCTCCTTCGAAAGCCATGCTATTCACAACCCTTAGCACATAGAAATAACTCTCGTTCATCACAACCGTACCAACACTCTTGTTACTTTTAGTACTACTACCTTCCTCAGCATTGCTTTGGTAAACACCACCTGGTGGTTGAAGAGCTATCATATAAGTAGTTGTTATTATCAGCGCGGCTATCACTAGAAGAGCACTACGTGATGCATCTGATATTTGATTCCTGTATCGAGCTGCGTGTGTGAACAAATGCTCCTTGAAACTAATCGGTGATCTCAATATTTCTGACACTTTCTTGGATTTTGGTAGAGAGTTTGCGCTTTTGCCTCCTGACTTACGAATAGTTTCTTGGATTTCTCTAGTCCTATTATTATTATGTCTCTGGTTTTGCAAGATATCTAGAGCGGTTAAACCAATCCGGTTATGGATGTTTCGGTTAACCGCTGGAGAGCCTAGCAAAAGTTTTATTGCCTTGATGTTCTTTTGATATGTTGCTATGTGCAAGGCCGTGTTACCGTTTCCATCACGTCTGTTCAACACTTGCGTCTCTAGTGATTTAGCATCCATATGACGCAGTCTTTGCACCCATCCAACAAGTACTTCAAGCTCTTCGTATCTTTCGTTCAAAACAGCAATGTGTAGAGCCGTCTCACCGTTCACATTCACATCTCTAACGCAACCGGGACAAGCTAAAAGGAACTCTGTCATAAGGTCAATTTCTCCTCTTCTTACTAACATATGAAATGGCGTCGTACCTGTTATCAAATTATAACATAACCGCTCACACGCACACCAAATGGAAAACAATCAAACAACAAAACAACCACATACGTGTTTAATTATCTCTAGAGAGAGATTTTATTAATTTAGTCCATTGGGTTACTAACCGGATCAAACACATAAGGTTTTTGGCCTACTAGAAAAGAAAACTCCGCAAATTAGAACATACGAAACAATAATCTTAGATTGGTCATGTGGTCGATACTTAAACTATGGTGGAATCACAAAAGAACTTCTTAATGTAAGGGAAAAAAAAGAGGTGTATACACCAAAAATACATTAGATTTCCTACCGAAGATTACGAAATAAAATGGAAGAGTTTGAGTATATACCTTCATTTCCTCGAAGACAAACTAGGTCCGGATCCAGTTTGAGTAAACCGAGAGTTAACCGAGTTTGGCCTTTCTCTATAGCAAGGTGCAACGGACTCAACCCATATGTGTTAAGTTTTCTAGCAAATGAGGGCTTAAGATTCATCATCTCCATAGCAAACGCAAGGTTCCCATAAGCAGAAGCTACATGAAGAGGAGTGTTGATGAATGGTACGACATCAATGGCTTCAAGAACGTACGGATCCTCGTGAATTAGGGTATACAAGTCATCTATGCTTCCGATTTGAGCGGCAGTGATCAATCTTGGATTCATTTGATAAGTGTGTATTATGTTTCTACTCAATCTAAAAATTACGTTACTTGTTTTATCTTTGGATCGTTGAACTTGAGTACTTGACCCATCATTATTATATCATGTGAACTTGACAACCCATCATTAGTTTAAGGTAAGCATTTGATGTTTGCTTGGCTAAACCAATGGTATATAGACACTAAAAGAACTCAGAAAATGACACATCTTTTGTTTAAAAAAAAGTCTTCGCTTGAAAAATGACTCTATCCAAAGATTTTACAATCCAACCTCCTCACTTGTACTTTGTGGCAAATAAAATAATCCAAACATTTTACAAATTTTTAAAAGGTTATCTTATAAACATTTTTTGATATTATATCTGGATATGTGATGACTTTTTTCAAAAATTCTCTTCACACCTTCTTTAGCAGATGGATCCGTTGTTTATACAAATAATCTATGCTTCCGATTTGCGCACCGCTGATCAATCCTGGATCCATTTGAGAAATGTGAATTGAAAAGCTTAGATTACTTGTTTAATATATGGATTATCATCGGCGAACAAGGTAAATGATATGAATTGACCCATGAGTTTAAGGTACATGATCTGTGTTGGGCTTTCCAAGTCCAAGCCAACTCCCATATTAGTATGATATTGTCCGCTTTGCGTTCACATGACAAAGCCTTCACAGATTTTTTATTGGGCTCCTTCCCAAAAGGCCTCGTACTAATTAGAGTTGGTATCCCCCACACCAAACACAGAGCCCACACCCACTCCCCTAGGTCCACTTTTCGACCTAGGCCCTATTAGTATGATATTGTCCGCTTTGGGCCCAGATGGCAAAGCCCTCACGGATTTCTTATTGGGCTCTTTCCCAAAAGGCCTCATACTAATTAGAGTTGGTCTTGGCTTATATATTAGAAACTTATTTTCTAATCTTCAGATGTGGGACATTGTTTGTATCCTAACAATCTGATATAGTGATATGATAAGCCAATAGAAGATAAATACTAGAGGAATTCAGAAAGTGATTGATCAATAAGAAAGGTTTTCTTTTGAAATTACATAATTAAGTATGGATATGACTCGATCTATTACTTTATAATCCAATCCCCTACTGCAAATAAAATAAATGAGCCTAATTTGACCTCGTTCGTTTGCATTTAATTATGAATTAAAAAAAAAGTAAATTCAAAATCTTAATCACTTCAAACAAAACTTATATGCTAATTATATAAGCAAACGTACGTCAAACGCAAACATATACGTGTATCAGTGTATGCTTTACTTCTGCTTATGGTGTTTGCGTTGACAGTATAAAATAACTATTTTGCTTAGTAATGTTGCTATTGAGATTGCCCAATCATCAAATAAATAATATATATAGATCATTCACTACTAACTTATAGGTTCGACCAAAGTAAAAAAGAAAAAAAAAAGTACTGCTTATGATCCAAACGCAAATCGCAACGAGGTATTGCTATTCGCTTTTGTGGAATATAATAAAAGATCCTCTACGTATGAGACCAAAAATAAAATTAATGAAAATGCTATGATCGATCACCTTAGACATGAGAATTCAGTTTCGACCAATCTGATTCGAAATTGTTGTTGAATCCTGGAGGTGGGAAAGGTTCACGATTGTTGTTGTTGTTCATGTTGTTGAATCCTGAAGGTGGGAAAGGATCAGGATTGTTGTTGTTGTTGTTGAATCCTGCATGTGGGAAACACTCGCCGTAACCGAAAGGTAAAGTTGACTTATAGATGAGCAGATCTGAATTATCTATGGCTGACGACGACACGTGTCCAAGTTCTTGCTTGGGTAGCATGGAGGGTAAATTTAGAGGATGATGGAATTGTGGTGGTTGCGGAATGTAAGTCGTCACATGGTTTGCCATGATAAAGTTGTTCTTCGGCGGGTATGCATATGGGGCGTTCACCGCGGCTTGATCGTTCATGAAATGTGACGTTCTAGGCGCACCTTGATCGGCCATACAAAACGGTGGTGTAGTTTGGAGATTGACGTTTGAGCTTAGGAGTGGATTAGAAGCTGTGAGAGGGGGATCTTGCCCAGCGTTAGGCCAGTCAAAATCTTCTTGGCCTGTCTCTTGAGGACTGCATGTCTTTTTGTTGGAACTGTGACGATACTTCTGCCATCGCAATAGTTGTAAATTATCAGCCCTAATTAATGCATGGTTTCTTGTCTCCGAAGAAACCAGTCAAAAAAAAAACAACATAAGTGGAATTAATTAATAAAGATGATTCTGATTACCTGAAGATGACTGGCTACGTTGTTTCTAGTGAGCCCCTGGACATTCATTTCTTCTTGCATGCATTTGAGAATCTCTTTCGGATAAGGCGCTGCCAAATGCAAAAGGTAAGACCATATCTTTATATTGTAATCAATAAGTTTTTTTATGGATATGCAAAGATTATGTAGTGTGTGATTACTTACTCCCAACCCTGCTGATTTTTTCGACAGCTGCTTCAAACTTCTGGTGAAGTTCAGCAGTCCACGACATCCGCGGTTTCTTGGACGTAGACTTGTCTTCTTTTTGATCGGAAGTGTTTCTTGAGCCTTCTCCGTTGCTACGATAGATGTCGTCTTCCTTTAAATCGTCGAATTCGTACGAATCTGACTCAACCGTATCTAATTCACCCGGTTGATCTAAACCAGATTTTGACATCATCCTCTTGCGAAAAACATGTTGCCATAGAACTGCAACGACCTCTTTGCTCATCGGCTTCACAAGAAAGTCACACGCGCCGTTCTTGATCGATTTCATCACCGTTTCTTTATCCTGTTCGTGAGACATGACTTGACACAAATAATTCACATATAGAAAGATTAGAAATGATTTTCCAATTACTACGTTATAATATTATCGAGAAAATAAATAATGGTATAGTTGTATATACTTACTTACTACGGGTAAATCCATCTGTTTACCAATGGTATTGAGAGCGTCGAGTCCACTGATATCAGGCATATTGAAATTCCAAATTACGAGATCGATCTCATGCTTACTCTTCATCAAGAAATCCATGGCCTCTTCTCCGTTCTCATATATCGTTACTGCAACACGAAATTAAAGACGGCTATATTGTTAATTTTTTTTCTTCTATTCATAAAAGTGAATAAATGCTAAAATCTACCGCAATCTTTTGTTTTTACTAATTAGTTTACCGCAACTTAAGGAGGAATTTACATACCTATCATGAATAAAAAATTAATGTATATATGTATGAAATTAAGATAAAAGACCTTTTTGTGACCTGATTCACTTGGGCATATTTAGCTTCGACGGATTTATAGCATTGGTATCCTCAACTCTTCTTAGTGGAAAACATACTTTTAATTTATGGCGTCTTGTTCTTTTTTTTTTTTTGGTTCATATTAAAGCTTAGAGAGCTAATTAAGGTACAATGTTTAAGTATGATATTTGTTTTGATCGATTGAAAAAAATCCTAGTTTAAGTTTGAATTATTTTCACTTAAGATTCAGATTTTCTATGTTCAAGTAATTTTTTATTTTGGATTAAAAACCCTAACTCCAACCCTAATTCGTCAAAGAAACATAATAAGAAACCCTAGTTCAATCTAAACTAGATACGTACCTTGAGACGAGTAGTACTGTGCCATGAGAGTCTTCATGAGGAGTAGAGAATTAGAATCTGTATCGACCAAAAGAATCCTAATACTCGTCGTCGCGAACTCTTCGTCTTCGTCTAATTCGTCTTCGTTGATGATAGGGAATTCAGTTTCATCATCACAAGCTGATACTTCTTTTCGCAAGTGGTGAGAGTTCTCATCGAGTATGTTCGACATTAAAGATAACAAATCTTAACTATGGATGCTTGAATTGCAAGGAAAAAGGAAGAGATTGAATTGAAGAAGGATGAGAAAGAGAGAGAGTTTTTAGGAGCTGCGGAAAACTATGTCGTATCAAAAGTTGAGTATTGGAAAGTATATATACTGCTATTAATTATTAGCTTATAGGCTTCCTTTTTTCTTATAATAATTATCCATATTTTTTTTTAATTAAAAAACAACCGCAAAAAAGTGTCTAACAAAAACTATCGTACTAAAAAACAAAAATTAAAGAAACAAGAGAGAGTATTGGTTACAGAGATGCTGCCGTTGGTTTTGGAATATTTGTCTATGGGTTATTACAGAGATGCTGCAGCGACTTACAATACATTGCTAAGGGAGAGGCAAGATCGTGGCCGATATATGCATTGTTTCTTTATGTGGTAGCATGTCATGAGAAACTCAACAACTCTGGACTTGGGAAGAGCACACTTTGAACAACTTGAGCTCGATCTTTATGTTTGAAACAAAGCTCCAATCTTGTTTACTGTAAATCAAATGTTTCACTCTTTTGTTTTGGAGAAACTTTCGCATAATTAAGAAGAATAAATAAGTTTCATGGTTGTGTGTTTCAGAGGGGCGACCAACTGACCATATTCTTGTGAGCTTTATCTGCAAACAGAATACAGTAGTCGGATCTTGTCTGGTAAGTTGTTTATCCCCTGTTAGAACTTAGAAGACAGAGTTAGTAACGAGCTGTTTAAGGTTAATGGAAGCTCATGTTTCTTGGAATTCATAGTAGAGTATATATGAGGAATCTTGAAGATATTTTAGTCTTTGTTTCTCTGCTTTATGACCTGAAAAGGTTACTTAAAACTTCAGGGTCTGCTAGATCTGGTCACTACAAAACGATTGAATGTTGTTTTTGGCTTCTCTCTATATTGATACAGAGACATTGGTTTCTTCTTTGCAAGGGATCTGATTTGATACGATTGTTGTTGCATACTCTCTAGGTTTATTGTATAACATCGATCTCGTCAACAAACATAAATATTTTTTCTTCTTCTTCTTCTTCTTCTTCTTCTTTAACTCTGTTTCGACTTTCGTGTTTTTACGTCCAGCCATTTAAACCAGTACTTGAGCCTGGCCCATTAGTTTGCTTGATTGGCTTAGTCACTCACGAGCCCCCTGATGATGATGGACCGATATCGAGCCCTGATGTGATGAGCCGCAGACCGAATTATGAAAGACAAGGATAACCAGAAGGTTTCTTGAGAAACAAGAAAGTGCGAAAATATACATACAGGTTGAGAAGTGGGCTGATGAGATTCAAAACAAGGTTTTCAGAAAGCAGTGAAACTATAATGTTAAGTCTTTGGAAATTTAATAAATTATTTTTTACTAATCAAAATTTTAGTAAATCTGGTTTAGTTTTTATTTATTTTAACCAATTAGAAAAAGTGTTGGAAACTGACAAATTGATAATTTGATACAATTAGTAGCATGCAAATAGTTTATTTATAGTTAAAGTGTGATAAATTAATCATTTATTAAATCTGAAAATCATAGCTAATATCTAAGAACTACAAAAAAAAAAAGAAGTAATATAGGATGGACAAATTGAAGAATTAAAATTACACATAATGTTTTTAATGTGATTTATAAATTTTAGAAGCGTACGTGTATTTGATTTTTTTTTTAAGTTTTGAAAATATAATATTTTATTTATTTAAAAAGAAATGGTATTTGATAATGTGTCACATATGGTGCTTGTGCTTTATAAGATAGACTAATTTTCACTATAATAAGCTACTTATATTCTATTAATCCATATACTAATTAATAAAACAAATAAATCATTTTTTAAATAAAATTATCGTTTTAAAACAATTTTAATAAAAACCGCCGTGACAACGACCGATGAGTTTTGCCGCATCTTGTAGAATTCATATTTTTGGTTATCTTTTCTTAGTTTTGAGGCGAAATCCGTACATCCTTCAGACTCACAAAACTAGAACATATTATATGATATTGTCTCAATAGCCACTCGAACCACGATCTCTGGACTTTTGCCAAAAATATATTCTTTCTTCACCACGATCTCTAGTGGAAGTTTGTGTTATTTCCATCTTTCTTATAAAGAATTAGAGGTTATTGTCCCATATTAATAATCTATCTTTGAGATTTTTTTTCCCTTTTTAAATATTTTTATTTCGAAAACATATATGGCTTTTCATTCTCAAAGTCCAAACAATGTTCAAACGAATAAAATGAAAAAAACATTTATATAAATAGATTTAGACAGAAAATGTCTTAGAATTGGAATAGAAAATAGTAACCATTAACCAAAAAACGAAATCGTTTGTATTCCACATAATACTATTACAACTGTTATATAATTTAGTAATTGTAATGGAGTTGGTCTCTGGTTCAAGTAATACGTAAATGTGTGTTTTTCCGAATTTTAAAATGTGTACTTTAGCCTAGCCATTGTTTCACACACTACGATTTGCATAAGCGTCAATAGAAAACCGCAACGGAAGCTATGCAGGATGTGTGGCAACGTGGTTAGCATTGCGGTACTCACTTCAGTAAGTTAGCTTTATATCAGACTAAATTAATTTAACTCCCAAAATTCTTAAACATTCGTTGCACTTGATGAAAAAAGTTTTTTTAAATAAAATGTACAAAACTATTTTGGGTTACTTGCGTGGGCTTTATATACTTCAAATAGGCCAGATTTGAAGGTCCATATATTATTATCCATTTTTACTTCCTAGACAACCGCACAACTCCCCTACTTTTGTTACACGTGTCAAAAACCAAAGACCGTTTCCACAGACACGTGTTCGATCACGTGGCTTTGTTCCAAAGCTTCCTTCTACGACAATGGTTTAACAGAACTAACCACAGAGACACCAAGATACACGAAGAACAAAACTAACGGAGCCGTTTCACAAAATATGATGTTCCGATTCATTTTCCGCCGTGAAATCACGAAATCCACCGCGATTTATCGCCGGAATCTACACAGCGGTCTAGAAGATGCCGGTCCGATGGCATCTCGTCTTAAATCACGTTCCGTTGTCCGGTTTAGCGGACCGGATACGGTTAAGTTTCTTCAGGGTTTGTTAACCAACGATGTACGGAGGTTCGGTGATTCGTCCGGCGAGAAAAACTCGGCGGTTCCTACGCCGAACATTGCTTCCGTTACGACTCCGCCGATGTACGCTGCGCTGCTAACTCCTCAAGGAAGGTTTCTGTACGATTTTTTCTTGTATAGCCCTTCGAGACCCGAGGAGAAGCTTGATCGGACTGGCTCAGGACCCGGGTCTGATTCGGGTCGTGATGGGTCCGTTGAGTTGTTTGCTGATGTTGATGTTGATGTCCTTGATGAACTGCTTGAAACACTCAAAAAGTAAGCTTTTTATGGAGAAATTTGAAAAATTAGGTCATTTTGGATCCCATTTTTAGCGATGTCCTTGAAAATTTGGGTTTATTGAATGCTTAGGAGAAAGATTCACTTTCTTGTTAATGTTAGTTCTGATTTGTGTGTTGCTGAATGTTGTTGATAGATATAGGTTGAGGTCCAAAGTGGATATTGAAAACGTTGCAGAGGAATTTTCATGTTGGCAGCGTTACGGTACGGGTCTTTCTGGATCTTCATCTGTTGGTTGGGGAGGTGGTGTTGATCGAGCTGGTGAGTCTACAGCTAGTGGTAATAAGTATGGATGGCAATGGTATAAGGATCCGAGGTTGGAGTGTCTTGGTTACAGAAGCATCTTTCCTTCTGATGCAACTCGTGAGTTTTCTTAAATCAGAATAGAAGCTTTTTTAGTTCTTAAGCTTCTTCCAATATGTTCACCAACTCTTTTTGTTTGTTCTTACAGCGCCTTTAGTTGAGGCAGATAAAGAAACTGATGAAAGCAATTACCTTTTGTGGAGATTAGAGCATGGAGTTGCTGAAGGATCAGCTGAAATCCCCAAAGGTATGATCTGTTTGTTATCTTTTTTTAAACTCACTGATCTTTATTCTTCTTCTCTGTGTATTTAGAATATGTTTTCTTTGCGGTTTTTTACAGGAGAAGCAATACCGCTTGAATATAATTTTGTTGGTCTTAATGCGATAAGTTTTGACAAAGGCTGCTATGTTGGTCAAGAGCTTATAGCTCGTACTCATCACCGTGGTGTCATCCGCAAACGGTTAATCCCATTACGATTCATTGATAGCAATGGAAAAGGTAAAACTGAAGTTAGTTCCATCGAATTTTCTTGCATCTTATGATCAAGAAACCAAGTTTCGTTCTTAACTCCGTTTAAATCTGCAGAGTTAAACCAGAAAATAGCAGCTGGAGCTGAAGTAGTTGAGTCAGGAACCGGCAAGAAAATGGGAACGGTATCAACAGCTTTGGGTAGCCGGGGAATGGGTGTAATGAGGGTAGAAGAAGCCTTTAAACCATCAGCTGAATTAAAGGACTCAGAGGACGTGAAGGTCGAGGCAATCAGACCAACATGGTGGCCGACTGAGTGGTTCCAATAGAATCAATCAGGAGTTGCTGCAGCGTAGTGGTAACTACTTAAAAGGTACATTTTTTTTTGTGATTTTACTTGATAAAGTTGAAGAATTGAATGATCCTTCTGAGTAAATGTAAGTTTGTTTCTTTTGTTAGATTATTTTTTGCAGTTTAAAACAAATAAAGTTGAATACTTTCCGACGAGGTATTCTTGATGGGGAAGGTGTCTTTGTTTATTGTTATGGCGGCATCAAGTTCGTAGCTTTCATTGTTTTCCACTGTGTTAACTTAATAAAGGTTGAAACTTTCCGGCGAGTTTTAGCCGCCGGATAATTTTGTACTAATTACTACAAGTTTTGTTTGTGTCCTCTTAATCAAATTTCAAGTTATTGAGTTTTTTTTTTTTGTAGATAAAATTTGGTAACTGATAAACTTCTAAATAGCTGAATTAAATCAAAATTTCAACTTTGGTTCTGATTTATGGTATGATTTTGTTCAAATAAGCTTGGTTCAATTCCGGTTAAGCTTTGGTTAACGGTTTTGTCTATTCGACAGAGTCGTCGTTAGTTTTCCAGCAGAGACGGCTCTGGCTGATACGGAATCCGCCGTACTCTTTTCCGTTTGTTTCCTTGTAACGCCGTTAAATTCTCCGTATATAAGAGACCTGTGTACGTTTTAGCTTTTTTAGCTCATGAGAGAAGCATTGGAAAAATCTCTTAGGGTTTTCGAGTTCTCTGTGCACACAAGGTGTTCGACGAATTGACTCTGTGAGACAGAAACTAAGAAAAGACTCTTATCAACATGTCTTTTGAGATGTTCGAAGAACAAAAGCTTAATAGCAGAGGTTACTACACTATATGGAAGATTAGAATCCTTGCTCATCTTGGTATTCATGGATTGAAGGAAGCATTAAAGATTGAGGAAGAGGATGGAAACAAGTATGTTAAAATAGCTGAAGATGAGAAGCTTTCTGCGAATTTGAGTCCAGGTCTTGAAGAGAAGAACAGAAAGGCAAGGAGCATGATCATCCTCAGCGTTGGAGATAAGGCTTTGCGAAAGATTATGAAGCAAGAAACAGCTTCTGGTATGTTAAAGGCTCTTGACAAATACTACATGACTAGTTCTTTAGCAAGAAGGTATTACTTGAGACAGAAGTTGCATAGCTTTAGGATGAATGAAACCAAGTCTGTTATGGACAACGTTGATGAGTTTCAGAGGTTGATTGATGAACTACGTAATGCTAAAGTAGAAATGTCTGATGAAGACCAAGCTATATTTTTGTTGATATCTTTGCCAGAGCAGTTTGATGAGGTTAGAGATATGTTTACGTATGATAGAACAAGCATAACGTTAGAGGAAGTCATTGATGCTGCACTGTCCAAAGAGATGGAGCTAGGTGGAAGTTATAGAGGGTATAAAAACAGGTTTAGAGAGAGGTCAAGAACAAGGATTGAAGTAGAAAAGTTTGATGGGAGAGGTGATTACATTTTATGGAAGACAAGGATCCTTGCTCATTTTGAGATTCTTGATTTGATGGAAGCTTTAAAGATTGAGGAAGATGGAAACAAATCTGCTGGAACAGATGAAGGTAAGAGCCTTTTTGTAGCTTCGAGTCTAGTAGATCTAGAAGATAAGAAGAGAAAGGCAAGGAGCATGATTATTCAGAGCATAAAAGACCAGGACCTGCGAAAGAAAATTATGAAGGAGGACTCAGCTGCTGGTATGATTCAAGTTCTAGACAAACTCTATATTACTACATCTTCGACTACCAGGACTTACCTACGATATAAGCTGTATAGTTTTAGGATGAACGAAAGCTTGTCTGTTGAGGAAAACATTGATGAGTTTGAGAGGTTAGTTGATGATCTAAGTAATGCTGAGGTTTCTATATCTGATGAAGACCAAGCTATACGTTTGTTGGTTTCTTTACCAAAGCGATTTGATAACCTTAGAGATGTGCTAACATATGGTAGAACAAGCCTTACACTTGAATATGTGATTTGTGCTGTACTATCCAAAGAGTTGGACTTCGGTTCTGTTTACAAAGAGTGTAAAAGCACTGCAGAAAGATTTCGTGTGAGAGGCAGATCTGTTAGTAGAGATCGAAATGCTAGTGATAGGGACAGGTCAAAATCCAAAGGAACGAGAGGGGGTTGCTGGATTTGTGGGGAAGATGGCCACTACAAAAGCCAGTGTCCATCTAAGGAACAGACTTACGAAAACGGAGAAGCATCTGCTACAAGAGGGAATAACAGAGCACAGTAGGAACCTTTCTACGCCATTGTCTCTCTGTAAGTGTCAATAATTCCTAACTTTGATTGGTGACTGGCAAAAATATACTAATTTGTGGCTCTACTGATTTGTTTCGCAGTGTTTTAAGTGGAGACAGATGAGAAAAAACATGGAAACAACTACCTTTTATGGAGATTGGAGCGTAGTAATCACACGATTGCGATAAACCAATCTAAACAGTTTTACTGTGATTACGATAAACCAATCTTAACAGTATTACTTAAGAGTGTTTTAATTTCAGCAACAGCTTGATGTGAAAGATTTGGATATTAGTTGAGACTTTACGAGTTGCATGTAAACATTAGTGATGATTTTAGTAAAATTTCAAACCTCCCCTTGAACTGATTTAAGAACCTAAAAACAAAACAAAATTGAATTCACTTTTGTTGTTGCACTAGGCACAGATCGTGTGACACAAAATTAGAGTTTTCCAACTTCGATTGGAAACATTTAAAACTAAATAACAAAAAATAATTAAAATAGAGTGTGCGTGTGACACAAGTTATGCAATGAAGTAGATGAAACCCTGATTTCATTCCTGTTCCAATCACCGATTGTAGAGCACAGTCCGACACAAAGGGCAAGTGTTTTTGCGGACGAGCCACTCCAAGAGACAGCTATTGTGGAAAACATGGGAACAAACCATGCGAGTGAGTATTTTCGAACTGGAGACTAGACTCTTGAGACAGATGGAACAAGACTCTGTTTCCATGTTCAAACTCTTCAGTTCATCTGCTTCAATCCTCCCTTGTAGAACCAGCCTCCTCAATACATTCAATGTTCTCTCGCGTCCGACTGAGGAATAACTTCGACGGACTCCCGCTGGTAAGTAACTGTGACGAGCACGGTCAATTCAATGTCATTGTCCCCAAAACCTGAGTTGATGGCAGCCGTTGAGATCTTTGGGACTAAGCGATCGCACAACCAATGTTCTTCGCTATGGAGTAGATTTTAGAGTGATGATTGGATGTCGTGGTGACTAAAACTAGGAAGACTGAAATTGGTGGAATGATATGAATATGGCTCTGACGTTAGGGTTTGATCGCCTGTGGTTAGGTTTACTACGGATCTCTTTGTTTATGGTATTGATGCTGAAGCGGCCTGAGTTTGTATATTCTTCTGATGGAGAGAGTCTTCTTACTTGGACCTGAATGTCCACTACGGGTTCGGGAATGGGACCATTCATGTTTGAAACAGGATTATCAAAAGAGAGATTCACAAAACAGAAGAGGACTTAGTCGGGTCGCAAGCTGTAATGGGAGCAATTAAGAAAAAAAGAGAAGTTGTGAAGCCTTAGGGTATCTCGTAGTAAGAGCATATATATATAAGCGTATACGAGGGTCATAAGTGGGATCAGATTCTAATTTCCTTATAGTTTTGTGTCACCAAGAAGTTTCCTTTTCTTTTTTTTAGGTCGGTGTCAATATTTCCTAATCATAATTGGAGACTAGCAAAAGCTTTACTAATTTGTAGCTCTACACTACAATTTTGAAAAGCCAATCTAAACAATTTTACTTAGAGAGTTTAATAATAGCTATGTATATGTAGCTTATGATATTACAAACTGATGTTAAAACCCTAAAAGGAACACATTCAATTTCATAAACTTTTAGAGCGTGTGACACAAAATTAGAATCTCTAATTACTACGATTGGAAACCTTAATAACAAAATTACATTAAAAAAAAGCCCTAAAAACTAGAGCGAGCGTAGAGCACAGTTCGACACAACGGACAAGTGTTTTTACGCTTGAGCCACTCCAAGAGACAGTGATTGTGGAAGACATGGGAACAAGTCGTCATGCGTGTTACTTCGGTAGGTTTCGAACCGGAGACTAGACTCTCGAGACAGATGGAACAAGGCTCTGTTTTCATGTTCAAACTCATCAAATCCTCTGCTTTCATCATCCCTAGTCGAACCACCATCCCCAATAATCCGTCGTCGTTACGAACACGGACGGTGCTCTTGTAAGTAAGCGTGAAATTCATGGTGAGGGTAAAGCCGTTGTGGCCAAAACCAAACTTGATAGCAAGATCTGAGATATCTGAGGCTAAGGCATTGCAGAAACAAATCTGAGGAGGGTAGCTAACGAATCTATCGTGGAGAAGCCTCCGGATGTAGTGGGGACTACAACTACGGAGATTGATATCGACGAGAAAAGGTCGTAACATCGGAATGGACCATCTGGTTCTGTTGCCTGTCGTTGGGTTTACGGAGATCACTTCGTGTATGGTGTCGATGTTGATGAGGACTGAGTTTACTTGTGATGGTGATGGATAGAGTTTGCTGGATCGAAATTTCAGTTCGGGAACAACGGGACCATTCATGTTTTGTAACGAAAACAGAAGAGATTCAGAAACAGAAGAAGAAGTCGCAATTTAATCGTAATGAGAGCAAGTTGAGAGAGAAGAGAATTGTGAAGCTAGGGTTACGTAGTGAAGATATATATATAAGGTAACCTTTTCCTTTTTCGGTGATCCGATCAATTTTTGATGTCGGCCACGTTTAATTAGTTCATGTAGGTATTTTAAACAAATAAATGAGTTCATAAACTTCATGTAGTATTAGGCATGGACCCTTTAGTAAGATTATTTTATTTTAGGCTTAAATTAAGTTATTTATATATATAAGTATAAACTTTCGTTGGGATATTTCGTCGAACACCTGAAAGACTAGTTAACTAAACAAGTGAAAATTAAAAAAACGATCCAACCTCCAAACGCGAATCAAATCCCAGAAATAGAGTGCACACAGCACATAGATAGATTTGCGTAAGAAGAAGAGTCTTCAAGCTCTTCAAGATCAAAGATGACAAGATCCAGTTAATCAGGTACCAGAGTTAATCAGGTGCTGATTATGAAGTGGTTTTGGTAAAAGATTCAATACAAGAGTCAGATTCAGCTATAAGAAGGAGAATGACTCCTCTGAAGAGAAGCAATTGATTCAGAAAGAGGAAGCTGTTTGTGTGAAGAAATCGTGTCATCAACAAGCTTCAGACTTAGAAGTAGCTAGCAAATGATTTCAGGAAAACATCACCATGGCTTCGGTTTAAAGGTGATGGTGAGATGTTTCAGAATTTGACAACTAATTGTTCTGCCTACCAAATCTTCAGGCAATTGTCTCCACAGACAGAAAAGTTTGAAAACCAAGAAGAGAAAGAGACATTTGAAAGCGTGGATTTTCAAATGGAGAAGAACAAGTTTTCAAGAATTTGGTATATGATCAAAGATGATTGTTTTATAGAAGATGATCAAGTGTATCATGAAAAACGTCCACTAAGGCTACTCTTTAGATTCATGTTCAAGAGCAGGAACTTGCAAAGATTCAAGCCACAAATTGTACAGCTTAAAATCATGGAACAAAAAGGATATGGCGTACAAGAGTTCACATTCTATTATATATATTCGGGTTGGATTCAAACGGATAGGACTCTTGAGAATGCTAAGGAAACCGCTGTGGTCACTTGCCAGGACACAACTTACCAAGGAAACGAATAGTGGGCTAGCCACAGGGGTTGTGGACATGTCCAGAGATTTATTCTGGGACAGTTTCAAAGAGATTGGTGCTACTATTGTACCGCCGGATGTTCTTGCGCAAAGAGGATTGAATCTCGCTGTTTGGGCTGATCATAAAAGGATGAACGGTAAGTTGCAGATACAAAATATTCGGAGAATGGTTGCTCTTTCCACCAGAAGAAGTAAATGCAGATTACATGTACTTGAACAAAGATATGGAAATCTGTATATTTTCTCCAAGGGGGTCTGTTGAGGCAGGTGAACAAATATATCACATTTAAGAAGCTGCATATAGTAATCATGATTTCGAAAACGACCACTCTTAACTTGTACTTAGAGATTTTATTGTGAATGGTCTTGGTTATTGGTTAAGACTTTACGAGTTGCATACACAAAACCAATATAGTTTGGAGTTTTGTGTGATTAGAAGTAAGGGCTGTCTGTAGCAATCTGAAAGCTTGAAGTTGTATGACATGTGTTTCCTGACATGTTACTAAAAGATTTTAAACCTCTCCTTAATTGATTTAAAACCCTTACAAAAAAACAAATTACATTCCTTGCGGTAGCCACAGAAAGTGTGACCCAAAATTAGAATTTCTAACTTCGATTTGAAACTGAAAAAAAAAAAACGAAATTACATAAATTCCCCTAAAAAAAAAGAGAGCGTGTGACCCAAGTTTTACAATCAGTACATAAAACCCTAGTTTATATCCCTTGTTCCAATCATCGAGATCGAGCCGTTTACCAACAGCTTTAGGTAGCCGGGGAATGGGTGTAATGAGGGTAGAAGAAGCCTTTAAACCGTCAGCTGAATTAATAGTAAAGGACTCAGAGGACGTGAAGGTCGAGGCAATCAGACCAACATGGTGGAACTGGCCGGCTGAGTGATTCCAACAGAATCAATCAGGAGTCTTTTTTTTGTAGATAAAACTTGGTAAATGTTAAACTTCTAAAATAGCGTAAATAAATCAAAGTTTCAAGTTTGGTTCTGAGTTACGGTATGATTCTGTTCCAATGAGCTTGGTTCAATTCCGGTTAGGTTTTGGTTAACTGTTTTGTCTCTTCCTGTGGCATTACAGTAATTTCATTAAGAACGGAAAACAGAGACGGCCCTGACACTTTTCCGTTTGTTTTCTTGTTAACGCCGTTAAATCCTCCATATAGAAGAGACCCCTTTGTACGTTTTAGCTTTTTAGCTCATGAGAGAAGCGTTAGAAAATCTCTTAGGGTTTTAGAGTTCTCTGTGCACACAAGGTGTTCGACGAACTGACTGTGAGACGGAAACTAAAGAAAGACTCTCTCAACATGTCTTTTGAGATGTTTGAAGTACAAAAGCTTAATAGGAGAGGTTATTACAGTATATGGAAGATCAGAATCCTTGATCAAAATCCGAAAAAACGGGAGGGGTTTGCTGGATTTGTGGGGAAGATGGCCACTACAAAAGCCATTGTCCATCTAAGGAACAGACTTACGAAAAAGCCAAAAAGGAGAAGCATCTGTTAAAATAGGGAATAACAGAGATCTTAGAAATCTTAGAAATCTTATATTCTTGAAATTATTAGTATTTTGTAAATATGGTTGTTGCTCTTGAGACGACTATAAGACTAAATATTGTTTTAAAAGTGAAGTTAATTAAGGACTCGAAATTTGAAAATGTGTTTTTTAGATAACGACCCATGCATAGTTTTGAAAACAAAATATTCAAAAAGAAAGAAAAAATTAAGCAAAAATTGAGCAAAACATAATTTTTTGAAATTGTGATGAAATAATTTTTCAAATAACAGAATATACATATTACATATATGTATATAGAAATATACATATATTTATATATATATATATTTAAAGCATCTAATTACTAACTCCACAATATATATATATATATATATATATATATACATAAATACAATTCCAGAACTTCTATCTATAACGGTGATCTTTACAAAGTGAGAATAGTCAGTCATATTGGTCTTGTGATAAAATAATTGATTGTCGATAAAAAATGTATAGCAATATAGGATAAGAAAATATGACTTTTGGAATTAAAACAAAAACTTTAAAAACTAATGGGTCTGCCTGTCGTAGGGTAATGGTTGACAAAAAAAAACTAATGGGTTTATGTGAAATTTAGGAGTATGAATTAGATGAATAAGTTATGTGATAGTAAATATATAGTTTCTTTAGCAAAACAATTCTATAAGAAATTCAATTTCAAAATATATGTTAAGTATTGCAATATGATTAGAGAAATATGGGATTAAAATTAATGGCTTTAAATAAACTTAAACAAAAAAGTTTGAAATTTAGGAGTATGAATTAGATGATAAGTTATGCCATAAAAGATTCAATTAAAAAATATATGTGAAGTGTAGCAATAGGATATGAGAAATATATGAGAAATTAATGGTTTAAAATAAAACAAAATTATATATATATATATATATATATATATATATAAAGAAATTTAGGAGTGTGAAATAGATGAATAAGTTATGGGAGAAAACTATACGTTTGTTGGTTTCTTTTATATAACCTCGACCGACTCCCGCTGGTAAGTAACAGTGACGTGCACGGTCAATTCAATGTCATTGTCCCCAAAACCTGAGTTGATAGCAGTCGTTGAGATCTTTGGGACTAAGCGATCGCACAACCAATGTTCTTCGCTATGGAGTAGATTTTGGAGAGTTGATTGGATGTCGTGGTGACTAAAACTAGGAAGACTGAAATTGGTGGAATGATATGAATATGGCTCTGACGTTAGGGTTTGATCGCCTGTGGTTAGGTTTACTACGGATCTCTTTGTTTATGGTATTGATGCTGAAGCGGCCTGAGTTTGTATATTCTTCTGATGGAGAGAGTCTTCTTACTTGGACCTGAATGTCCACTACGGGTTCGGGAATGGGACCATTCATGTTTGAAACAGGATTATCAAAAGAGAGATTCACAAAACAGAAGAGGACTTAGTCGGGTCGCAAGCTGTAATGGGAGCAATTAAGAAAAAAAGAGAAGTTGTGAAGCCTTAGGGTATCTCGTAGTAAGAGCATATATATATAAGCGTATACGAGGGTCATAAGTGGGATCAGATTCTGATTTCCTTATAGTTTTGTGTCACCAAGAAGTTTTTTTAGGTCGGTGTCAATATTTCCTAATCATAATTGGAGACTAGCAAAAGCTTTACTAATTTGTAGCTCTACACTACGAATATCACAATTTTGAAAAATCAATCTTAACAATTTTACTTAGAGAGTTTAATAATAGCTATGTATATGTAGCTTATGATATTACAAACTGATTTAAAAACCCTAAAAAGAACATATTCAATTTAATACACTTTCAGAGTGTGTGACAGAAAATTAGAATCTCTAATTACTACGATTGGAAACCCTAATAACAAAATTACATTAAAAAAAAATCCCTAAAAAATAACAATCCTTTGTGCAATAATCTCTGACCCAAGTTGTGCAATAATCCTTCGTTCCAATTATCGAGCCTAGAGCACAGTCCGACACAACGGACAAGTGTGTTTACGCTTGAGCCACTCGAAGAGACACCAACCGTGAAATACATGGGAACAAATCATGCGTGTCATGAAGTCGCAAGGTTTCGGAGCGGAGAGATTCTCAAGACAGATGGAACACGAATCTGTTTCCATGTTCAAGTTCTTCAACACCTCTGGTTTTATCTTTCCTAGTAGAATCATCCTCAATGATCTCTCGGAGTTCATAACACAGCCGTCGCGTCCAAAACCTAAGTTGATTACAGCCGTTGACATCTCTGTCGTCACAACAATTGGTAGCTAGCGAGTCGACAATGGAGATGAGATTCACATACGGAAAGAAGACTTGGCGATGGTAATGAGAGCAAAGTCTGACTGAGAGAAGAGAATTAATTGTGACGCTTTAGGGTTGGTTACATATAAGCGTGTCATATATTTCCTTTTGTTTTTCTTCTCACCAAAAAAGTTTCCTTTTAAATTGTTTGGAATTTTTGGGTCGGCTTATTGAAGCCAATGCTAATTCCAGGTGGAATGATGGGTTTTGACGGATTGAATTTATGTTCAGCTTCTTTGAATTTTTTTTACTATTTTTTTTAAATTGTATTTCTCGTTAGGAATAAATAACCAAAAAATAATTAAAACATGTGAGAAGATGAGTCATGATGACAACAATTACATATGTTGTTGGCAAAAACTGAGAATGACTGCTACACTAACGGCGGAGACTCTGTTATCTCGCCGTTAAATCTTTCTCTCAAAAAAAATCAGAGGAAAAGAAGAAAATTAAAAATCGTAAATTTTAATTTGAGATTTATTTGATTTGATCGATTCGATTCGATTGGAGGAGTATCGGATGTTGAAAATCTCCGATCGGCCATGAAAGGCGTCTCTTCGACGCCCGGAGATTACGTCTACTTCAAATCTCAGGTTCCTCTTCACAAGATTCCCGTAAGCTTCCTTCTTCCTCCTCTCTCTTTCTTTGACTTTTGATTTACGCTTCTTGAGGTTTTGATAAAAAAAAAAAGTATGTTAATTTTTGATTATTCGCTTATGGGTTTTAATCATTTGATGCTAATCTGAGGAGAATTCTTGTTGTGAGTAGTTCAATCGTATATGGGTTTATGTGAGTAGCTGAAATTCACATGATTTGGGTTTTAAAAAATTATGCTTTGAGATTTTCGATTGAACCCTTTTTTTCTTGGGTTTATGAGAATAGATTTGGATTTGGCTTATGATGTTACTTAAGTTGATTAATTCTAAAATGCAACAACTTGTGTTGGTCTTTTAGTTTAAGTTCTAACTCTCCGTTTTGATCTCTGGGGTGGTTGCCTTTGATTTTGATCTATGAGTAGCCTAGCCTTGCATCTTATATTGTCAGAGCTGCTAATTTATCACTCTCATTGTGTAAAAGTAAAAGGAATGTTTTTTGAGATTCTTGTTCTATAAGTAAAGGTTATTTATCAAAGCAGGTATTAACATAGCTCTATAAATGTGTTGTTTTATCGGGGTACATGTATTTTGTTAATCTGTGTACATGTATTTCTTGACTGCAGATTGGGACTAAGCAATGGCGTTACTATGACTTTGGTCCAAAGACTGTTCCTCCGCTCATATGTATTCCTGGAATTGCTGGTACTGCAGATGTTTATTATAAACAGATTATGGCACTCTCTATGAAGGTATGCCAACTTGTAGTCTTTGAACTTGTCTCTGGAAACAATCTTTTTGATTTTCATGTAGCTTTATACATTTGTGTTACTACGATGCTTTTGTGTTGCTGTGTCCTTGGAGACTGACTATATATCTCCTAAAATGTTGAATTTGTTTTCTTGAATGTTGTTAAATTTGCAACTCCAGGGTTATCGGGTAATTTCAGTTGACATACCACGGGTTTGGAGTTATCATGAGTGGATTCAAGCATTTGAGAAATTCTTGGACACCATTGATGTTCATCACGTAAGATCTCTTTTAAGTTACATATCACCATCTATGTCTCTAATTCGTTTTACTGATGCAGAAAGATATATGCATTGCAAGTGATTGTACTTGACCGTTTTTAACAGGTTCATCTCTATGGTACCTCCCTTGGAGGCTTCTTAGCACAGCTCTTTGCTCACCACCGTCCAAGAAGGGTTAAATCATTGGTTCTATCGAATACATATTTGGATACTCGCACATTTGCTGCTGCAATGCCATGGGCTCCTTTGTATGTCTCTCTCTTATATAATAGCTCCATTTTTACTTTTCTTGTTTGTGCCTGAGGATTTGTACTGACTCTCAACATTTTTTGGATCCACTGTGCAGTGTTAGTTGGACTCCTTCTTTTTTGTTGAAACGATACGTCTTAACAGGAATACGTGATGGACCTCACGAACCCTTTATCGCTGACTCTGTGGACTTTGCTGTTTCTCAGGTGGCTCCCCTGAAAAGTTTCTCTTCGATATTTTCTTGAACAGATTTAAACAACATGTGAAGAAGGTTTCTGAGATTAACTTATCCTAGTTACTTTTGGTTTGCTCTGATTTAGGTTGAGACATTGTCAAAAGATGATTTGGCTGCCCGGTTAACCTTAACAGTGGATGCTGCTTCCGTGGGATCTCTACTACTCTCTGATTCGGCCATCACTATAATGGATGTAGGTTTTGAGTAACTCTATCTTGGACTTTTGGTATTATCAATGCACGTTAGTGTTTTGTGTCATCTAACGATGCTGTTTTGTCTTCTAAAATCAGACGAATGATTACTGCGCAATACCACAACATCTTAAAGATGAACTTACAGAGAGGTATCCCGAAGCAAGGAGAGCTTACTTAAAGACTGGAGGAGATTTCCCGTTCCTATCACGGCCCGACGAAGTCAATTTGCATCTACAGGTACATATATACTCAGTATCTACAGCCCAATTTTTAGTATAACATATTACAAAGTATCTGCAGCTGAATTGTTATACTTTTTAGGTCTTTGCAAGAAGTTATGATCTTCTAAAGAAACTTCAAATTTCTCTTACCTATATTTTAGGTTTCGCACCATTGGAAGGACTTTTTTTTTTTTTCCAATCAAACCGGTTTTATTGCTTGGTAAAGGAACATTATGTTACTGCATTAAAACATTATATTCATATACACTGTGTGTGTAGCTGCACCTGAGGCGGGTAAAAGTAGAACCACGGCCCGAGGTGGTTAATACCATTTCAAAAGACGGCGCAGATGGCACAGACAGTAGCAGCCAGAGCAAGGATGAGGAGAAGGACGACCGTAACAACAATATGCCTCAAGGCTCCGGAAGCTCATCTTCAGATCAATCACCAACATTTCCAGAAAGTTCCGGAAGCTCAAATGATCCGCCTTTACCCACAGACACCATTCAGTTGCAAAGTTCATCAATAGACACCATCATATTAGCACAACTCGCTGGTGAAGTTTATCGGTCATGTCTGCTTTTCACGTTGTGTTACTGTACATTGGTTTTGGTTCACGGTGGTTTCATCTCCAGACAATCGGTTTAGTGTTCTTTATTATTTATTATTACCCTCTTTTGCTGTTTAAATCTTTTTTTACTTTTGTGTTTCTTGATCTGTTTTGGTATCTCTTGACTTTTGTGTAAGTTTGACAGACAAAGCAAGAGTTCTTTGTATGTTTCAAGTTATTACACTTTCGGAAGAAAAGAAAAAAATGTGGTTTGTTTTTGCTGTTATACAAATGTTTTAGAGGAATCTAGTGTTAATGAAGTTCGGAAGGTAACTTGACCTCTCATCAACTAATTAATGAGACCTTATCCTTGGGGCTGGTCTGTGCAAAGTTAGATTTGTCACTTGTAATAGACTAATGGTAGACTACGAACGAATTGGGACACATAGCCCGACTCAAACAGGACATTTGGGCGCTTGGAAAAAATAAATCAATGATATATAGAAAAGCATAGAGGATGAATTTAAAAAGCTTATTACAAAAAGCAAAAAACATAGATCATGAGAGTTGATAAGATCAAAAGCATCTTGCGTTTCTATGTAGGTATGACTTGCAAGGACGGAACAAAATGCAAAAGGCTTGAACGTGGCTCGTAGCAGAAAGTATCTTCCTTGTAGAAGGTACCATCTTCACGAGTAATATGATCGTGTCTCGAAAGATAGAAGGACAGAAATATTTGGGGTTGTAAGCGGCACCATCTTTACGAGTACCACACAATATCTTACGTGTACGAAGGTTACAAGTGAGGAAACAGTTACGGTCTAAGTCCCATAGATAGATGATGTTGATATCAAAACAGTTGATTGCCACTGGGACACACTTAAAGCCAAGCCTACACATGACATGTTGATTTCCCAAGCCTTTTCCCAGTTCCAAGAATCAGTCTTGAGCCTCAAAACTCTAACATTATAGCTCTTGACCTCGTCTATCGATCCTACATCAATAATCACAAAATATCCTTGCGAGGTGGTGCAGATCTTCTTACGAAGTGGAAGGGGGCATTTATCTATTTGACGTCGTCGACGCTCAGACCGTAGCCACTCAGCGCTTTCCATCATGGCGGGTAGTGGTAATGCTCAAACTTGATCATCACAAGAGAAGAAATCATGAACGATAACACGGCGGGAGCCATCAAGCCAGTGAAGTTTCCCATTCAAAGAAACAGGGTTGGATACGTTGCGCATACTAACACCACAACCTGGACAAGAGACTTGTTCAACACTCCATTCACCTTTATCCAATGAGAAAATCTCAAAACTCCATGTCCGAGAATAATAACCAGGAAAAGGGTGCCATGCTTTGCTATTTATCCGAACCACCTTGTAACCTAAGAGGGGACCATTACGCATTCGTGTCACAAGTCCCGTATCAGTGTAACGACCAGGGTATGGATAAGCGTTTCTAGGACTAGGAGGGTCAGGAGAAGAGGGAGGGAGTTGAATCCATTGCGCTAACACTGGATTCCCAACGTAATAACGTATCACCATCTCGTCGTCCTCCTCCTCCTCTTTGAGACGAAGCAAGACCAATCCATCAGCGCAAGACACACCTCTAATCTTTTTTATCTTATTCTTACTAACACTAGAAAAAGACAAATTATAACTTTGATCAGTACCATCATGTGGTAGATCAAGTTTCACTTCCTCCAAATTGGAATAAGGCTGACTATAGTTTCCGTGAAGGATTGGCCAATTAGAATTGGAGTTATTACGTTGGTAGAGATCGCCGAAGTAGGCTGACTCCGTTAACGATTTCCATTCTCTACAAACCAACTTAAGTCTAACTAGATGATATAGGAAATGACATATGACTCAAATGGAGAAGGAAGGAAGCATGGGACACGCGTCATAAGATGGAGTTGGAGTCGTTAGCCATTAAACGCCGTGAATCATTCTAGTAAACGTTATAACTCTGTTTATGTTTTCACAGCGTATATAGAGCACATGTTAGTTCTTGCTTTCATTAGGCAATTATCTGGGTTTGTAATCTTTCTCTAGAATTCTCTAGACTCTATCTTGTTCATCGTTTTGTTCTTTATTCCTAGCATTTCTGTATATTGAAACATTTTACCGAACACCTTGTGTGCAGAACAAATTTTCTTGATACTTAAGACTTTCACACCTCTCTCAACACCACCTGCAACCTCAAATCTCCTATTACTGTTCTTTTGAACCCCTCCTCGCTCCAGATTCTCGTTCTTCACCACATCTAGATTTTCCAAATTTACTTTCCTAAGTTCAACACTCCTCAAAAGCTCAGAATTAGCAATAGGTACCTGAAATGGTGTTGGTTCTTCTTCCACCAACGCTTTCTCTTCTGGAGCCTCATGTACCTCATTCATCGTACAATACTCCGTTGATACACGAAGTTCTTCATTAAGGAGCTGATTGTCGTCAGTGCCGTGCTAAGGCGAATTGTGGCTTTAAGGCGGGTAAGTAATGGCTTTTATTATTAGAAATATCAAAAAAAAAAAAAATTGTTTTAAAGACAATAACAGTGAAAGAAAAAAAAAATCTAAGCCACAATTTTTCTATCATTTTTTCCTAAAAAATCATTCATCAAACTCACATAATCAAGCTCTAAAACCAATTCTCTCTCTATAGATATGATAGCCAAAGAAAGGTGAAGCAAAAAAAAGTTTATGAATCGAGTAGACAACATAGACACGGTGAATAATCGTGAGAAAAATAGGTTATCAATTGTTCACTAATCACTATTCTTAAACCCACAAGTAGTTTCCTTCATATTTAACAAGATTAAATCCCACGTATACGACAAATTCTCAATGTTAAAATTTGAAAATTAAGTTAAATCATCCATGTAATTATATAAAATTATATTAAATATACTATCAAATTATTCATCGATTGAAAAATTTAAGAAAATTAAATTAATTTTTTTTATTTTGATTCTCATAATTTTCTTATATTATGTTAATTACTAATTTTAACACATCAAATTTGTATATTTTAATCACTTTTCTGTATAAATTTCTTTTTATTATATGTTTATAACAACTAATAATTGCAATTAAACTACATATATTTCTTATTAATTTCACATATTTTCTTATTAATTACATATTTTCTATTAAAATTAGTAATTTAATAGATAAATTTCCTATTAGATTTAATCATATAATAGGTTACTTTTGGTTTTACATACTTTACAAAAATATTAATTATAATCTTTTTATTTTTAGGATTTTTTAATTTTTTCTATAAATTTAAAATATTCACATGTGTCAGAATATTCTCGATATACTTGACACATGTCGCAATTATATGAATTACTAACTTAAAAAACTAAGCTTTATATTATAAGATTATCTTTCATTAGTATTATTGTTATTAGATTTAGAGTATAAAACATGCGTAGAAATTTCCTTATATATTAGATTTATTAATATTGTCATGGGTTGCTCAAACCTAAAAACCCACTTTATATACACATTTATCTTATCAATTTAAATACATAAGCCTAGATAGAAAAAAAATGTGGCCTAACAAATTTTTAATTTTTGGTGGCTTAGGGAAATTGCCCTTTCCTCTTGCATGTAAGAACGGCACTGATTGTCGTCACCATCAATCATGAGAATCCCTAAGTTCTTGTGTTTCAAGCGGTGATCTGAAGTCTCTGGCTCTTCACATAACACACATAACCCCTTCGACCATCTCTTGTAACGATATGCTCCGACAGATCTTCATCTTGCGATTTGAAAATGGAACTTTGATCTTTGCCATTGAATCCGAGGACACGATTGGCTCTGTTACCAGTGATAACGTAAAACATAGATTAGAATCAAAAGATCAAAATAGATTCAAAGGAAACAAGTAACCCATAAATTTGACACAACGTTTATAGAAAACGCAGTCTCAACATCTCATCTGTAAGAGTTTCCAATCGAGATCGAACAAAACGATGAGGAAGATAGAGTCTAGAGAATTCTAGAGAAAGATTACAAACCCAGATAATTGCCTAATGAAAGCAAGAGCTAACATGTGCTCTATATACTCTGTGAAAACATAAACAGAGTTATAACGTTTAATAGAATGATTCACGGCGTTTAACGGCTAACGACTCCAATTCCATCTTGTGACGCATGTTCCATGCTTCCTTCCTTCTCCATTAGAGTCATATGTCATTTCCTATATCACGATACTTTGCAGCGGTAGTCTTGTGAGTATGTTGATTACTATATCCTCCGGAAGATCCGTATTTCTCTCCTTCGTGTTCTTCTTTTGTTTTTTCATCCTTGTTTGTTTCTTTTTCAGTTTGTGTTACACCTATGATTATGAATTAGGGTTTTTACATTTTTTTGTTTATTGCGTCAAAGAAGAGTTTCGCTTTATTTATCTACTAATAAAATCGAATTTCTTAAATACGTATCTTCTAATTAATAAAGTTTGACTATAGCAAAGAGTTACCACTTACCAGTTATAATGGATTATGAAAAAGTAGTACGATTTTCAGTTTTGTTAATATCAAATAAATTATAATTTACTATTTCCTAAATTTTATACAAGCGTTCAAAATTTTTGTTTAATAACTCTTTATCATGCATATTTTTAATTCTTTTGCAGATTTTATTTTATGTCATTTCACTGATACAGTGATACTAATTAGAACTAATGACTATCATTTTCTTGTCATAAAAACCAATAAGTATCTATTACACCATTGTTTTACTTGAAATAACTTAAAATGTTTTTGGATGGCATTCAATAAGAAATATCTGTATCTTGATGATAAGTTGATAACAAAACACCGATAAGAGTTGATATTAAATTATATTTTTATGAATATCAAAATCGCTTAAAAAAAATATGGCTTGACGATGTAATACATACATATCAATTCGCATGACCACCATTAATATTAGTGATTAGATGATTTTTAAGATTTCATTTATTTATTGTAATCCATATCTATAATTAGAGAGATAAATAAAATATTATAAACATGACACATATTTATGCTTGTTTACTGTAAAGATGCACATATTTGTGCTATAACTGTTTATTTACTTTAACGTTAAACATTATACTATAAAAATTATTACACATATAGTTTAGGTGTCTGGAGAAAATTATGTGCAGAATATTTTAATTAATTACTTATACTTTGTTTAGTTCATATGGGATTGTAAATTTGTAATGTTAGTTCTTTGTCTATAAGATTGAGATGCTATATTATAAATGTAACATATATATATATATATATATATAAATAATAAGATCATATGAATAGTATAATGGTTTTTGATTGTTTATAGTTCTTGTTTTTACATGGGTTGTTATTCTGATTTGAGATCTTGTTATAAGAGCTATCGGCAGAACCGCTCACCAAAGTAATTGTTTTACAATGTTTTTTTATTTTATATAAAAAATTTAAATATTTTTTATATGTTAAAATAAATTTTTGATATATTTTTTTAGTATTAAACAATATCATTATTGATATTTTACATTTACCCCTATCTTACGTTATAAAATTTATAAGTTTATAATTCATTTTATTATATAACTAATTACATTTTAATAGGTAAATAATAATAGAATAAGTAATAAGATTTGCATCCATTTGTAAAGATATGATGTACATATAATTTAAATTGTGATATCATAAATAATAATATTAAGTTGTGATATTATTAAAATAATAAAAATTTATTATGTAAATCTTAAAAATAGAATGTTATATTAGCAAATGTACTTCGTTTTAATAATACTGAATTCAATAGAAAATTACGTATATCTTCTATGAACACTGGTATTTTGTTGTTCCCTATTGAAGTTAGGGAAGAAGTTGTAAACGTTACAAAGTTCAGGGGTTATAAGTGTTATATTTTTGTAACTCAATGTTACAAAGTTCAGGATCCGGGTCCGGTATGTAAACCCGGGTTTTTTCGAAGCCTCCATCGTCTCCGTCAATTCGAAAATTCCGACGATGTTCCCAAGAATCGTCCAGAGAGTTCGGAGCCCCAAAACCCAAATCAATTCTCTCAATTCAATCAAAGGTTTTAGCTTTGGCTTTAGCTCATTAATAAACCCTAAACCCCAAATCCGAACAGGTGTGTTCTGGGACCTAGACAACAAACCACCAGCCTCTTTCCCGCCCTACGACGCCGCCGTAAAGCTCCGAACCGCCGCGTCATCTTTCGGATTCGTGAAACTGATGGTGGCGTACGCGAACCGTCACGCCTTCAGCTACGTTCCTTTAGTAGTTCGAGAAGAGAGGAGAGATAGGAAACTGCTTAACGAATTGGAGAACACAGGTAAGGTTAAACCGCCGGAGCCTTACTTCTGCGGTGTTTGTGACCGGAGGTTTTATACGAATGCGAATCTAATCAATCATTTCAAGCAGATTCACGAGACTGAGCATCAGAAACGTATGAGACAGATTGAATCATCCAAAGGACATCAAAGAGTGAGGCTTTTGGCTAAGTATTCGATGAAGATTGAGAAGTATAAAAGAGCGGCGAGGAAGGTTTTGACTCCAAAGGAAGGTTACGGTTTAGCTGATGAGCTGAAACGAGCTGGGTTTTGGGTGAAGATGGTTAGTGATAAGCCAGAAGCTGCTGATGTGGCGTTGAAGGAACATATGGTTGATGTTATGGATAAGAGAGAAGTGGAGTGTGTTGTTCTTGTGTCTGATGATTCTGGTTATGCAGGGGTTTTGAGGGAAGCTAAGGAGAGGTGTTTGAGGACTGTTGTGATTGGTGATTTGAATGAAGGTGTGTTGAAGAGAGTAGCTGATGTTTCGTATTCGTGGAAGGAAGTTGTGATGGGGAAGGCTAAGAAGGAAGTTGAGAAGGTTGTTGGGAAGTGGAAAGATAGAGATGTGTTGAAGAAGTTGGAGTGGAGTTATGATCCTGTTTTGGAGAAAGAGAGAGGAGGTTCTTGTGGTGTTTGGGATTACGGGTTTGATTGTGATGATGATGAGATTGAGAATGTAACAGAGGTGGAGATTGGAGATAGTGGTGATTGGTGGAAGTTAGATAATGAAGACGGTGTTGCATCTTCTAGACCTTGTCAATCATATCACACCATTGTCGGGATTGATTGCGCAGAGGAAGATATCAATTTAGGCAGTTAACATGGTAGAACACATTCATTGTTTCTTGTTCTCTGAGATTGTTTTTGCTGCAGTAGTAATGTGACTTGATCTTCCAAAACCATTATGATCAGAATAAAGAAGATAAAGATTGTGTTTGGATTCACAAGAAACAAGGTGACAAAATAGATCGAGTTTACTACAGAGTATATGCATCAAAATCCAAGCTAATTTATTATTCAGCCATGATGGAAAAGACAATTAAGTTTTCCCACAATTGAAAACACCTAAGTGATGAAGCTGTACATTGTTCAAAATCTACTAACAAATAAAATGAAGCAAAATCTAGCAACACAGAAACAATGCAGATATGTGAAATAACCAAGTGTTTTTGTCCATTAAGACTGAGAGAGCCATCTTTCCCTTAGCGTGCTCGGTTCCAAAAACAAGCTCACCAAGAACTCTTCTTCTTCGTGTAAAACCCCATGTACCATTTCACAAACTTTTTCAAACCAGTCTCAAGATCAACCGTGGGTTTATAACCAAGCTCTGCTTGCGCTAACGTGATATTCGCATGAGTGAACTCAACATCCCCATTCCTCGGTAAAGGCATAATCTTTTTCTTAGCTTTCGTCTTCAAAAGCTTCTCCAATATAGTCACAAGCTTAGTAACAGGAACAGGAGAAGTATTCCCCAAATTATAAATCCTAAACATAGCAGAACCTTTCTTCTTCCCACCACTACCAGTACTCTTCTCAGCAGTATCTAACGCACCTAAACAACCTTTCACAATATCATCAATATAAGTGAAATCCCTAGCAACACTACCTTCATCAGGTGACTCAAACACAGTAATCGTCTTCCCTTTAAGTATATCTTTAGTAAAGAAGAAGTAGGCCATGTCAGGTCTACCCCAAGGTCCATAAACAGTGAAAAACCTCAAACCCGTAAGTGACAAACCATTGATATGGTTATAAGTATGCGCAATGCCTTCACCTGCTTTCTTAGTAGCTGCGTATAAACTCGCTGGCTGATCAGTTCGGTCTTTCTCAGAGAAGGGTACTTTCGAATTGAGTCCATAAACAGAGCTAGACGAAGCCCACACAATCGCAGGCTGAGGATTCGCTGATTTGGATACTTCTAAGAGATTCACAAACCCAGCAATGTTACTATTCACATACGATCCAGGGTTCTGCATTGCGTAACGCACACCAGCTTGAGCAGCGAGATGCATCACGTGTGTGAAGAGGACAACATCAAAGAGCTTTCGAAGCAATACGGCGTCGTTTATATCGCCTTCTACGACGAACACACCTGATCTTTCTAAAAGCCCTTGTCTTGCTCGTTTAAGCTTCGGATCGTAGTACCGATTGAAATTATCAAGACCTAGAACACCGTCGCCGCGTCTCCGTAACGCGATCGAGACGTGAGTACCGACGAACCCGGATGCTCCGGTGACTAGTACCGTTAAACCGCCGGGAGACCTTGGACGAGCGGATTTGCGGACTTGTTTCTCCCAGTGAGAGCCGCCGTATTTGGCGGCGGAAACGGAGGAAGAGGAGTCGTTGAGATTGCGGCGAGATGGTGACGGAGGTGGGGATAGGATTAGGTAGAAGAGGAAGAGAGCGAGGAAGAGAGAAGCCCAAAGAGTTAGTTTCGAGAGACGGAGGTAACGGTGGTGGTGGAGAATCATCCAGTACGGCGGGACTTTATCGGTTTTGTATTTACCGGGAGTGGGAGGAAGATCATCAAGGTGTGACATTTTCGTCGGAGAATTCAGAAATCTGAGATTTTAGGGTTAGGGTTGTTGTGGTTTTGATTTTTGTGGGTATAAGAGAGATTGAAGGGAAGAAGCAAAAAAAAATTGAGCAAGTCAAAATTGAGAGAATTTTCCGGGAAAGAAACTTTTAATCCTTGATTATATATTTCTTCTTATGATTATAAATCCTAATTAGGTTTTATATATTTCTTTTTTTGTTCAATCTTGAAGTGATGGTAATAAACAAAAAGCTGTCAAATTCATGTATTTTTAAAGATTGCTTTTTCAATGTTAACGTGTTTTGTAGATTGTTGACATCTGTATTTTGAATTGAATTCTATATTGATCATGTTGTGCATGTACCTTTTGTACACGGTCGTCACACACAGATTCTGAGATACTAAATTATAAATGTCATATATATTATATTTTTTAACTGTTTGGTACAAGACTTTACTGTTAGTTCCAAATTTCTATTGATGATATAAAAATATCAAAAATGATATTACAGTATAATTAAACAATTTAATATTATAAAAATAATAATTTAACGTAAATGTGAAATATGAATAGTGTTTTTATTCAAAATATCGTTAGAAACACGTCGGACGATTTAAAGTGGACCTAAAGATTAAACGGCCGACTTGTATTGTTTTTGATTTTGTTTATATTTTATTTTCATAATTAGTAACAACCAAATCAATATGTCTTAGCTTTACAGTAAACTATTATCTATTATATAGATACAATGAAAATAAATGTAAAATTTATCAAAAGTATAAGAATTATGATGTTTTATTTGTGTATAAATATTAATTTGTTTATACATAAATTAATTCGAAAAAACTATTTATAAATTCAAAAGATAAATCGATCTATCTAGATAATAATGTTTCTGAGTATTAAGTTATAGTGGTTATATACACTTATACAAAAATAAGGATACTACACAATATTTTTATAAAATTATATATATGTGAATATAATTAAGAAAGGTTTCAGCTGAATTATTTTTGTAATTGGTAACATAAAGTTCAGAAATTTTAAAAATTTTAGTAGATAATCTGCAAATTAGACCATCCTTTATTTTTAAATAACTAGACTATAGAAACAAGTATTGTCTTAGGTTCACCTCTAGGGCTGAACATTTTTGTTCACCTGCTGTTTTTCAACCAGTCAGAATCTTTTATACATTATTTCATTTTAAAAAAATCAAAATTAAATTCTAAAGCAAAACAAATTATGTAAACAAATTACGTATACTTTTAATCAAAGAAAGTTAAATATTGGTTTGTTTTAGATTTTGCAATTAGAAAAAAATTATGTGTCGGTTTGGGTTTACAAATAAGGTGATTAGAGTTTAAATTTTACAATTAAAACAAACTTCTATGTCGGTTTGGATTTACAAATGATGTGGTTAGGATTTAGATTTTACAATTAAAACAAAATTATATGTCGATTTGGGTTTACAAATGAGGTGGTTAGGGTTTAGATTTTACAATTAGAATGAAATTATATGTCGGTTTGGGTTTACAAATGAGATGGTTAGGATTTAGATTTTACAACTCAAACAAAATTATATGTCGGTTTGGGTTTGGTTAGGGTTTAGATTTTACAATTAGAATGAAATTATATGTCGGTTTGAGTTTACAAATGAGATGGTTAGGATTTAGATTTTACAATTCAAACGAAATTATATGTCTGTTTAGGTTTACAAATAAGATATATAGGGTTTAGATTTTACAATTAGAATGAAATTATATGTCGGTTTGGGTTTACAAATTAGATGGTTATGATTTAAATTTTACAATTAGAATAAAATTCTATATCAGTTTATAAAACAACAGTTTAATTTTTTAATTTTATAATAATATACACATATTTTATTTCTTTATTATATAAGGAGGTGAACTCTGGTGCACATTTAAATCATTTGTATATTTCCAAATAAGTGAAATAATATACTAGTTTAATACTACATTTTTGTTTTCTTGACGGAAGTAATCTTATAAGAAACTAATTATTACTTTAGTTTAGTTCATGATTGTTATATCTCACCTAACTATTATTTTCAACATTAGACGAAAATTCATGTTTTATATTCTTAGTCTTTTTTCTGTTTCTTTTCTCACTTCTTTTCCAATCCTTATAGTAAAGCTCTAAGAGCAATTCATTTGATAAGATTTGAAAATCGTACAAATATCGTTTAATCTCATGCAAGATCAGTGTTAGCAACTTATATATTATAGCTTACCTATCAGAAACTGGTATCTTTATATCAAATCTTTTCTTTAGGGTAAGAAGAAGGTGTCAAATCATTTACTGCCAAAAGTATCGTTCACGCCACATACAATTAGATTAGGATATCAAACTCAAGATAGAGTTTGTCCTCCATACGATCATTAAGTAGTATTTAAGTTCTTAGAGCGGTTAGAGCCAAACCGGCTGGGACAAGTAAACTTGCTTTTATTGCACAAAACTCTAAATTATTTCAATGACGTGTTGCTTGTAGACTTGTAGTTCTGATATTGCATTTGCATGTACCTTGGCTTGTTGCATGATCGTGATGCATAATTTTACCGTAAGAAGTCTCAAATGAAGACTAAACGAAAAGCCATAAAACTGACTAATCAAATTCCTAAAGGTACTTATCTCCATTTTTTTCAACCAAAAAGTTATAAGATTTGACTTATCTCTATTGTTTGAAATCTAGTACATGTTTTTATATTCTACTCTATACCATCGAAATTCAAATTAGATATTAAAAAATAACGAATAACGACGAAATTATAAGCTTCGGTTATAAAAGGATATTAACAAATAATAGCCAATTAGACTCGCCAAGTTTCAAAGCAAAGGTTACTTTGACTTTGAATTTCTTATCACCATACGTCCATACTCTTATTTCTCTAATATCATACATTAAAACATTTAGCATTTACATACACATATTATGGTAACTGCTATAATAATAATTCAAAATTATATGTTCTTTATCGACCTGTTGTAGTCAATCAATAGGCTAGCTGCAATATTTTAGTTTATAGTTCCTATTTCATTTTCAAGTAAATGTATAAATGAGTGGGATGGTTAAAAGAAAAAAAAACATAAAAAAGAACATGACTTGTTTTTTAATCCAAGTTACAAGAGCATTCTGTCTCTAACAATGTTAAAAGTGGTTAAAACTCACATGAAACCTAAAAAGAATCTACCAACTCAACTAGATTTTTTTCTATGATTCATTTCCTAAGAGTCATTTCCAAGCAATATATAGGTTTTATATACTCCCTCCGTTTCATAATATAGGATGTTTTGAGGATTATTTTTATTTCATAATATAGGATGTTTCCAATTTTCTATGCAACTTTTAGATTAATTTTATATTTTATATTATGAATCTTGGGTATGATTGGTTAAACTTTTTAAAAATAACTTTTTCTTAATATGCGTGTTTCTACTCAAACATCCTATATTTTGAAACGGAGGGAGTATGTCATATGTGTGTACTGACGGGCCTTTCTCACTTATGTTGGAACGATCCACAGGCCTATCTAAAATGTAAGCCCGTCTTGTTGCCTACCAGTAGTTTTCACTTTTTACCTTTTTTTTTACCGATGTTACATTATAGGCATGAACATGACCCAAATTAATCGTAACGGTAAACCAAATCGAACCCCGTAATGGTAGTAACCGTACAAAATGGCTTGAGCTTGGGCGTTTTTTTTTTTTTTCGATCTCGTGTACCATGTCAGTGGAGTGCCTCTTGTAAGAGTTGTTTGAAGATTGTATATATAGAAATGCTTATGTATATATAAAAAATGTGATAAAATCGTATTGCTTGTGCTCTCTTATTTTTCCCTTGCAATATTTTTTACTCTCTCTTTGAAGTATTTATTAGGAGATTTTGGAGATTACGAGATCGAGTTAAATGAAAAGTTAACATTTGTGTAATATTCTCTTATTGCTAAATAAGTAGATTTACCATTATTGAATATGTAAAGAACTTGTTAGACAAGTTATATCTTTGTATAAATATAAGCCTAGAAGCTAATGAATAAAATGAGAGAAACTATTTCACTTCTAAGGTTTCCTCCAAATTTATCATGGTATCAGAGCCTTGATCCTATACCTATGGATTAGGGTTTTCTTTTGTTTCTGCAGTTTAAAAAAAAAAAAAAAAATTGAATTTTGTTTCTTTGTTCGTACTGGTTTTCTTTGTTTTGGTGTATCAAACATACTTCCTTGATTTTCTTTATAGTTCTTTTCGTTCCTTTTGCTTTGTTTTTTCGAAAAAAAAAAAAAAACTTAAAAAAAAAAAAAAACAAAAAATTTTGTTCGACTGTTTTTCTTTAAAAAAAAAAGAAAGAAAGAAAGATGTGTCTCTTTTATGAGAGATATGGGTACAATAGCACATGATTGTGTTGTCCAACGAGTCTTCATGTGGATTCATTTTTTTACTACAAACAAGATGGAGCCACGAAGATAACTATCAAAGTGATGAATCTGACGGATACGATGCTGTACAAACCTGAATTTGACCATGACCACTACACAAGTTTCTTCATGAACAAGAAGCTCGAAGAACGATTTAAACTTGTGATTTTGAAATCAATGGAGATACACATTCTCCACCGACTCGATGACCTTATGGCGAGGTATAACGCCATTGATGACTCTATAGTGAGTACGAAGACCGTGAAGATGATGTGATGATGATCGTCCAATCTCATACGTGTTACCACGTATGAGCTTGCGGGAGGGTATTAGGAGATCTCGGAGATTACGAGATCGAGTTAAATGGAAAGTTAACATTTGTGTAATATTCTCCTATTGCTAAATAAGTAGATTTACCATTATTGAATATGTAAAGAACTTGTTAGACAAGTTATATCTTTGTATAAATATAAGCCTAGAAGCTAATGAATAAAATGAGAGAAACTATTTCACTTCTAAGGGCATCACCAACGGTGAGTTTTAATTTTTAGTCTCTTATGTACTGTTGTAATTTTTAATGAATATATTAAGTACTGTTTATAAAATAAGAACTCTTAAGATTTTAATTAAAATCATCCTCTCCAATGGTAGGATATAATTTTGAGTCTCTTATTTTTACAAATATAGTTTTTTGAATCTAATCTCATTCAACTTCTAAACCCTTTGATAAGTTCTTAACAGACAAACAACCAAAACAACATTGAGCTTTGATCCAACAAGGACAATTCATACACTTCATATTAAGGTGAATTACCTTTGTGGCTTTGGCAGGCTTAGCCTGTTCTTGCTTGTTGTCTTCTCGTGAAAACATAACAAAACCATGGCTTAAGCTCAAACATTTCGAGAGTGTTGTGTGACTTTCAGACAGACCTCCATCTTCAGCAAGATCAGAATTCCAGAGGGTGAGGTTGTCTCTCAGGAGCTGCATGATCAAAGTGCTGCCCTTGTACGACTCCTTGCTTAGAGTATCAATGAGGAATGTGATATCGGACAAAGTAGGGTTGTTCACGAACTTTTCACCTAAAAATACTTTCAGTGTAATAATCAAAAACAAGTTAACACCTCGAATCAGAAATTATTAGTTGCTAGAAAGAAGGAATGAAAATTATTTACCTGTTGGGCGGGTGAAGCAGGAGCTGAGTCCCCTGTTGCAAAATCAGTTTTCCATCTTTAGGGTCACAAAGATGTGCAAGAGCCAGAGCAATTCGTATTTTTATAGTCTTCTCGGCGGTTCTCATTAGGTATAATAATTGGTTTAGTACCTGAGAAGAGTAAGACATCAAGGGATTAAAATCATTGCCAAACTTAATCGAGAAGCAGAAGGTCAATAGTATAGGTACTCACGGGTCCATGAGTACAAGCATCTGGTCTCACACATTCTTCATCACCGTCATCAGTATCACACATGCATCAGTATCACCTCACACATTTTTCTTCTTTGTTACCGGTACAAGAAGTAGACACTTCACCAGAAAGATTGCAGCAACTACTGCCTCCCTCATCATCTATTGCCTCAGCGGAAGTTTCCAAATGACGAGCCAATGTGTTTCTCCAATTCGAGTCTCTGAACCTGTCAGAGCATAACGGTCGACTCTACAACAACCAGTGAGACCTCTCAGATAAAACTCGTTCTTTCGACAACTCACAAGGTCACGAACGATATCCCAATCACGCTGGTCCTTAACATGAGAATTCACCCTAATTTTCGAACCAAAATCTTAGAACCCTAATCCGTTTAGAACCCTAAATCGAACAAGAACAATATGATTTTAAACCATGAGATATCTCCTATTCCAATTGATTCAATCTCTTCTAATTGAATCGACTCGAAATCAAATCTCCTCCGATACAATCTCGGAGTCGATTCAAGAACCCTCCGATTAGCCTCCGCCGATTCAATCTCCGTCGCATCTCCTCCGACTTAATTGTCCTCTGATTCCATGTCCTTTGATTCCATCTTCTTCCATTGCCAATTCGACTTCGACTTCGATCGAGAGAGAGAGACAGAGAGATGGAGAGGAAAAGAAAGAAAAATGATTGTATCTCTATTATTTTGTTTTGGCCAACAAATAAGTGACACGTACAGTCTCTTATTCTCAAATCCAATATACTAAATAAGAGGACCTCTTAATTTTTTTCTTATTTCTGATTTATTTTTTTTCTACTTTTGAATTATATACCCTCTTAAAACTCCACGTTGGGGAAGGTCTAAGGTTTCTTCCAAATTTATCAGTATTGCATTTTTTTTCCTTAAAAGGTTATTTAACCATTATACACGAGATCAAGAAGATGAAAAATATTAATTCCACTTCTAGTGGAGGAAGATAACAAGGGTTAAAAAACTTGAATATGTTATTTTTACTCCAGGCGACAATTCGGATGTTTTGATCATTATGGTGCAAAACAAATAAAAGAGCCGCATTCGTAGAAGTTGTGGTTGGTCATGTGGTCATATATATTCCTAATTGCCCTGAACAACGTGTCCGGGATTTCAAAATCTTGTCATGTAATATATATTGTTGTCAAGTTGCTCTTCTTAAGATATGGATAGAAAAGTCAAAAATAAAATTGACATTCTTCTTGTTTGTTTTAGGCTCCTCAGTAACAGTGCCAATCCTATAGTGGTCTATACAAATAGGTTTATATAATCCTCGTTTTATATATGAAATGAATAAACAATACAACACTCACATTACTCAAAACAAACCAACTGAGATCTAGAAAGAGAAAGATAGAGTGAGAGCTTCCATGGAGCCAAAACTCTTTCTCCCGTTTTATCTTCTTATTCATTTCAACGTACTTTTCTCACGAGCCATCCTCCACGGACTGCACCAATTCTATCTCTTCACCTCTTTGCGCCTCAAGTAACTTCCTTTTCAACAAAAAAATCCACCGATTACTATAAGCGTTCCCAAAACAAAACCAAAAACCATGACCACATGTCCGACACACCAAACCACCCTCTTGACCCACTCACGGTGGTGGAGATCAACAAATTCCGATCAATCCTCTCCTCACACTCGCTCTTCGCCTCCCCTGCACCATACGCGCTTCACTCCGTCGTTCTTGAAGAGCCAGACAAGAACCTAGTCCGACAATGGGAAAAAAGAACCACACTCCCACCAAGAAAGGCTTCAGTGATCGCACGTGTTGGCGGCGACTCGCACGTTCTCACCATTGACTTGTCTACAAGCCATGTAGATTTAGTGGATAGTCCGGTTCGTGCACCCGGTTACCCGATTATGACGTTGGAGGAGATAGACGATGCCACTAGGGCTCCGTTCATAAACGCGGATTTCAACCGTACGATACTATCTCGTGGAGTTAATCTAACGGACGTGATTTGTTTACCAATCTCTAGTGGCTGGTTTGGTAATAAAGACGAAAACAGAAGGTTAACTAAAATTCAGTGTTTCTCAACTCTAGGTAGGTACGGTTAATTGGGAGTTTCACTTAAAACCGGACCCGAGAGCCGGTTTAATCATATCCCTGGTTAGAGTACACGACCCTGATACACAAGTGACACGTGAAGTGATGTACAAAGGGTTTGTGTCGGAGCTTTTTGTTCCGTACATGGATCCAACGGAAGCTTGGTACTTCAAAACTTATATGGACGCGGGCGAGTATGGTTCGGGTTACAAGCGATGCCGCTCGAACCGCTTAACGATTTGTCCAAGAAACGCCGTTTATATGGACGGAATATTCGCTGCGGCTGACGGAACGCCGTATGTGAGAGAGAATATGATTTGTGTGTTTGAGAGGTACGCCGGAGATGTTAATTGGCGTCACTCAGAGAATCCCGTCACCGGCATGCCGGTAAGTTCTTTTTTGCCTTCTCTGTTTAATTAAATTTCACAGCGACATTAACATAACAAATCACGTGTTATTACGTTTAGAACTTTTTATCAACATAGTATTCGTTTTTAAGGTGGCTAACTTTGTTAAAGTAGTAGTCTTTTGAAATCAGATCTTACCTAATTATCTGTTAAACGAACCTAAAGATACTTTTACAAATCCTCAATTAACGGCCAACTATTTGTTTTGTTTTTGTAGAAATGAATCAAAAATACCATATTATATGCATATTAATTAAATGAACTTTTTAAAGCATGATATTTTTTGAATTTCTCACAGTTCTGATATATTTGAAAGCCTACAATAATAGAAGACAAATTTATAACTTATGTTTTGTATATCTTATTAGTTATTACATTAAAAAAATATGTCAAAAATCTATGGGTTCTAATTAGTTCAAAAACCAATTGCTAATGAAGGAATGGACTCGCTTAATTTTTATGAGATTTAGATTGCACCTAAGTAACCTGACACAATAATGATTGTTATGATATGTATATACATGAACAAAAGCAAAAAGACATCTACGCAGACTCAAAATAGAAACAGTTCATAAAGTAAGATAAATAGATTAATTACGATTTTTTTTTTTTGTAGCCGTTAAGGAAAGTGAGGCCAAAGGTGACGCTTGTAGTACGAATGGTAGCCTCAGTGGGTAATTACAATTACATCATTGATTATGAGTTCCAAACTGATGGGCTTATGAGAGCTAAGGTACTTTTGAATTTTAGTCTTTGTTATTTTCCCAAAATAGAATTGACTATAAAATGACTTTGGTACGATATGATCAACTATAGGTTGGGCTTAGTGGAATCTTGATGGTGAAAGGGACAACGTACGAGAACAAGAACCAAGTGAAGAAAGACAAAGAAGGTAATGAAGAAGAGCTCTATGGCACCATTCTGTCCGAAAATGTAATTGGAGTTATTCACGACCATTACGTCACTTTTTACCTTGACCTCGACGTGGATGGCCCGGACAATTCCTTTGTTAAAGTGAACCTTAAGAGGCAAGAGACGGCGCCTGGTGAATCACCGAGGAAGAGTTACATGAAAGCAATTAGGAACATAGTTAAAACCGAAAAGCACGGTCAGATCAAGCTAAGCTTGTACGATCCATCAGAATTCCACGTCATCAATTCTGGTAAAACTACTCGGGTCGGTAACCCAACGGGTTACAAGGTCGTGCCTAGAGCCACAGCTGCTAGTTTGCTTGACCATGATGATCCACCGCAGAAGAGAGGAGCTTTTACCAATAACCAAATTTGGGTCACTCCCTACAATAAGTCCGAACAATGGGCTGGTGGTTTGTTCACTTACCAAAGTCATGGTGATGATACTCTTGCGGTTTGGTCAGACAGGTGATTAACTGAAAACTAATAGTTATTTTGTTAAGAACCGATAGTTTTTTTTTTTTGATACATTATTGGTGCCATGCAGAGATAGAGACATAGAGAACAAGGACATTGTGGTATGGTACACGCTTGGGTTCCATCACATCCCATGTCAAGAAGATTTTCCAATAATGCCCACAGTTTCTTCGAGTTTCGATTTGAAGCCAGTGAATTTCTTTGAGCGAAATCCAATCCTTAAGACAACTCCAAACTTCGAACATGACCTTCCTGTTTGCGGAGTTGGATCTGTTTCTGCTTGAGAAGAATGAAGAACCAACAAAAGAATTATCCGAATTTTGGATCTTATTATAGATTCATGGCACAAGTTCAAATCAAGTTACAATATATTTTGTTATGCTATGTGTTATTGGTGAAATCCCAACTCCCACAGCAAGACCAATAAGCGCAAAAGTAGTATAACATGTCCAATTCAAACCGGAATGTTAATCTCAAGAACTAAAACATTTCCCTTTCCCGTTTGATTAGTTTGAAACAGATTGTGAAACTAGATTCAATGTCCTCTTTCGCCCATTAGCAAAAAAGTTCGCGCAGATCTTGCTATTAGTTTCAACTTTCAAATGTACAAAGTGATAGAAGACCTAGATAAGATTTTATTTTGTTTTGGTTTTGATAACAAATCTTCAACTAAAATATTCGCAATTTGTTAAAGATAATTTTCTGGAACACCCTAATTTTTTTAAATTTGAAATCTATATTCAGTTATTTTTAATGAAAATCCAAACAACATATTCATGAGAGCTAAATCGGATGTTCGTCACTGGTTTTGTAATATGGAAGAAACAAAAAGAGTCAACGTCCAAATTCATCAACCAAGATTAAAAAATTGGACCCGACCTTAATTTTGTTCATCAAATGTAATTGTGATGCACCCTATGACCCAATAACAAATAATATGAAGGCTGGATGGATTTTATGTGATACGAATGACAATGCACATGGTTGGGGAGCTTCACAGATAGGATATGCATCGTCACCTTTGGACGATGAGGCCAAGGCACTACAAGCGGCAATGCAACATACATGGATAAAAGGTATTACCAATGTTGTTTTCGAAGGAGATTGTGAGACACTAACTAAGATCATGCACAAAGACCTCTTTGACGTTTCTATTGCTGGTATTTATCAAGATTTACTCTTCTGGTCATCAATATTTCAAAGAATTCAGTTTACATTCACTCCTAGAACTTGTAATAATGCTGCCCACCTATTAGCCAAATTTGGTTGTTTATCAAACACTTTTTTTACGGGGTGTATTTCATTACTTCCATGCTGCAGCCCAACTATGTAATGACTACAGTTTATCATCAATATAATTAATTTTTGACGAAAAAAAAATTAAGTTATTTTTAAATAAGCCTTATATATTTTTAATATCGAACATTTCAGTCTTTAGCTACTAGATCTAAATTTTACTAAAACCAACTTAAACAAATAATTTTAAAATATAATTAATTTATCATATATCTGATCATTCTATCATTATATGTAAGTTTATAAATTAAGTTAAAATGCTAATTACCAGTAATACCATATTCTTTCATTTTTAATACTAGCTAGTAATTATTCTTTTCATTAAGTTACTGGTAATTAAAGTAGTTACAGTAGTTTACGTTATCATAAGTACAGTAGTTTACAGTGGTTAGATTCACCAAATTCGGGAAAATGCGCAATATGTTGCCTCAAGAGTTTCGTATTCTTTACTCACTGCCAGGCTGCCGGCGAGCAATAATACCTATATCTTGCCATCAGCAATCTTTCTTACATCGATAAATTATTTTCAAATTTGCAGCTTAGATCATAGGCATTTTTTGATAGCTATTTATTAGAATTCCACATCAGTTGGGATGTATTTCTTGGGGTAATATATAAGGATCATGGACCACTCCACTCATTGCCAATTGGTTTTGGGTTGAATGTCAATTATTTCTAATATGGTATCAAAGCCCATGGTTAGTCCCAACAAGCAATTTTCCACAAAAGAAATGGTTTCCCACCTATGTGGCCCATATAAGTGGTGTCTTGTTGTATTTCCGAAATGTTGGGCTTGGGCTGTTTCCCGTTGGACCGTTTTCCACCCACATCTCGAAGATGCCTATTAGAATCCCACATCGGTTGGGATGTATTCTTTGGGGTAATATATAAGGATCATGGACCACTCCACTCATTGCCAATTGGTTTTGGATTGGATGTCTATGATTCGTAATTGGCATTTGTTGATAGCTATTATATGTAAGATTAGCAAAAAGTTGGTAGAAAAAAATTAAACCCAACCCATTTGCATGTGATGATGTTTTGAAGTCAGTCTTGTAGGATATACAAAAAATATGGTATTTGGATTTACGTTCACAACCAATAGGAAAATATCTTCTAACATATTTATGGAATAATTAAAATTTAAATATGTATTTTTAATTATGAAATCTATCTATATTATAATTAGGGAGTTCTTTCTCCATCTAGGATGTGAACATCATCAAAAAGAACATTAATCTAAAGTTAATGAATCAATAAATTCTTTTTTTAAGAAAAAACTAAAATATATACAACACAACAAAATATTAAAGTAAATATAAATATAGATTGTATAAATATAAAATGAAATATTTTTATCGTAACAGAAATGTGTAAGTTTTTTTTTAAAATACTAGAAACAGAAGAAAAAGAAACTTATCATATATTTCATAGAATGTGTAAATACTCGATCGATACCCATACCAAATATACAGAGATTGACAAGAGTCAGAGAAAGAGCTAAGCAATGGACGTGAGTATTTTATACCTATGCTTATACACTATCATGCGCAGCGTTTTCATACTTGAACAGTACGTTTCCTTATCATGTTTCATTGCAAATACTTGCAGTTTAATGATCTTCCACCCGATCGTTCCATCAACGTTCATTTCATAGAAAGCATCCCACGTATCAACCATCTGATAGATTTGATCAATGCGTGGTCTAGAAACGCTCTGGCCTATGGTAATGGTCCGGCAAATCATCTTTTCATGGAATGGGTTCCCGGTCAGATACATCCTTTGATCGAGGATGATGACAATGATGCTGATGGGAATAATAATGATGGAGATGATGACAATGGGGATGATGATGAGAATGGGGGTGACAATGGTGACGGGAACGATGGTAACAATGAAGGAAACATCGCTGATGCTGATATTGTGGATGCTGAGGGTTTGAGTGATGAAGATGATTCTTCTGATGATGATGATGATGCAGGTGACAACAACATTCTTCCACTGGTCAAGGTAAATTTTTTTCTTTTATCATTAGTTTATTATTAGGTTATAATTAGGTTACCATAATCAACGTTATTGCTTTTCAGGTAGGCAAAGGAAAAGAAAAAGAAGTGATCAGAAGACACAAGAGAGGAAGAAGAAGGAGAGACAAGAGAGGAAGAAGAAGGAGAAAGAAGACAGCAAGAAGAAGGAGAAACAAGAGAGCAAGAAGAAGATGAAGAAGAAGAAGGCGAAGAAGGACACAAAATGAAGATGTAGAGGAGACATAGAATGAACATAGCCTTTTAGACAGATTAAGAGAGTGCGTTCCACTGACAATACCTTTTCCACTTTTATGTTTCTTATTACGTTGCCCAACGTAGATAGGATGAAGATAGCCTTGTATAGTAATGTATATTACGTTGTTTCATATATGGAAACTCATGCATTGACGTGTCTCATCATTCATGTATTTGTCATTCTAGGTTGTTGACATCTGTCTTTTAATAAAAAAATTGTATTTCATAGGCGGAGTTTTCATTTATTAGAATTCTCAAAATGAAGATGTAGAGGAGACACATAATGAAAACATTATATGATGCTATTAGATAATGTTTTGTGTCTTCCCTTTTTTTTTCTTTTTGTGTGTGTGATGAAGTCCTCTCTGTTTTATGTATTTTCTTGTCTCCTTCTCCGGAGATTTTAATGTTTTCGTCGGGTTTGGTATTTCGGTTTTTAATATATTTTAGAATATTCTTTAAAAAAAAAAAAAAAAAAATTTTAGAATATTAATTAACCTCGTATGAGTTTATATAACTATTTGAACTCAATGTTTATATAATAAGATAACTCATGCATGTTATATATATATATATATATAGAAATAATATATATATTTTATAAGGTTAAACTTTACACCAATATATACTATATAAAAAAAAACCGTATAAATCATTCTACTGTGGTAAATGTATGCGATTCATACGATTATTTTTCTTCATACAAAATGAACAATTTTCGCAAAGAAAATGCCTACTGAGAAAAACGAGTGTTCAAGTTGGTTTCTATATATTATATATACTAGATATACACCCGCGGGGCAATTTTTTTTGTTTAAGAACACATAAAATAAATGAATAATATATTTGTCTATATATGTAAATTATTTGTTTTATATTTATTAAGTTTTTAAATTTATAAAGTCTAAAATATTGTGTAATTTTGATTGTCTGTATCGATTTTGTGACTGCGGGTTAATAATTAAAAAAAAAATCGTTGTTCATATAATTCAATTGGATTAAATATTAGTGTAATTTTGTTGTTTGTATTTTGTATTTGTATTTTTAATTTTTATTAAATATAATTTTTATACTGTTGTTTTAAATAATTATATGAGTTTACCATAATTTGAAATCCATATTTTTTTGTGGGCAATAGTTTTTTTTGTTCATATAAATATCTGTTAGATTTTGCAAATATTTGTTGAAATTTAATTTTTGTCAATCATTAAGGAAAATAATAATGGACTGGAAAAATTGAATCCAAAAATTTAAAGTTGATAGGTTTTAGTAATGTCCAGGCCCATTCTGAATATTTGTGCTTCACGAAAACAATTTACGGTGGCCAAAAAAAAAAAAAAGACAACAACAAAAGAAAAACGTAAAACAAAAAAAATGGTTGTGTTGTGAGCAAAAGTTGATTCGACAACATAGATCAGATTCCTTCTCTCTCGGATCAGAAAACCTCTATTTTCGAATTGGAAAACCCAGAGTAAGATCCATCATCAATCTGTCTTAATGGAGTTTCCAATGTCTTCTTTAATTGATAAGTGAGGCAATCTCGTAAATAATATTTAGATTCCGATTTATTCTTTCTATTTCTGATTATAGCTCAGAAACTGTTAAGATTCTTGCTTGATTTGTTCTTTTATGTCTGATTCCAGCGTTTTAGTAGAGTTTGAAAATCTACAAACGAATATGGGTCTTCTTTGAAAGATTAGAATCTGAATCTAAATCGTTTTTGATTTTTTTTTTCTATTCATGTTTACATCTTCTAATGTTTAGATTTATATTGAAGTTTATGTTTCTCCTAATTTTGTGATTTTTTTTGGTGAATATCAGGAACTCGAATGACGATATTGTAACACCAAAGATAAGTAACGATACCCATTTCTTAATTTGTAAATACCTATGACTTATAGATCCAAAAAATCTAATCTTTTATTTTACCTGGTCATTGTTCAATTAGTTTCGATAAGAGGAAGATTAGAGACAACAATTGGATTGAAGTTTGGCCTAAAACTTACCTGTGAGTTTTGGATTTCTTTTTCCTTGCAAGTAGGGAAAAAATGTCGTCTACAATGGATCACTAAGGTAATATCTATATCTGTTCTTTATAATTCTGCGTAATAGTTATCAAATGATTTATATTCATCATTTATTTGATCTTTGATGTATGATTATAGCTTTTGAGTGGAGCTTGAAGATATCGAATCGAACTGAGTCGGATTTCAAAGATTTGTAGCTTCCCATCAAAATTGATTTTGAATTTTATTGTTGTTTACATGGATACATGTTTATATATTTTTTCAAGTTTAAGGCTTCGTTAATTTTTTCCTTTTGTTAAAAGTCAGGAAAACAAATAAAGAACACTAAATCAAAGATAAGTAACGAAAACCTCTTATTGATTTGTAGATGCCTCTACTACAATCTTTTAAAACTCTAATGTTTAATTTTACTTGGTCATGTGTAAATCAGTATCAGTAAGACGATAATTGGGGAACTAATGTGTTGAAGGACTTATAAGAAAACGATAATTTGGATTTCTTTTCCCTTGCAAGTAGTTTTCGAATTAAAGATAAGATACTGAATCTTTGTTTAGTTTTATAAAGACTGTATTTTTCATTTTAATCAGTCTAATGTGAACATGTTTTTATTTTTTGCAGGGTAATTCCTGTTACAGGGTTACATAAGTTAAACTTTGAAATTAGAAGTGGAAGAGTAACATTGCAATCTACTATATATACTGGTAAGTTACTCAAATAACACTTATATTCATATAACAGGCCTGGTATTGTAAATAAGCTAGGTTTACTTTGCAGTTTAGTTGAGATTCTAAGCAAGGAAACATAAATGTGTCGGATAATGTATATATTGATTCTTGTATTTAGTAAAGGTAAGATGGTAGATAGTATAAGAATTTGTTTAAGTTCTAATAATCAACCTTAACCGATACTGTTATATATAAAGCTAATTGTGTTTAGTTTCTTCAGGTTGAAGTTCATAACTGAAGAAAATAACTGTAACTAAGGACTGCTATCACCACAATGCATGTTGAAGGTAATTTGATTAAGGTTGGTATACAATTAGTTTTAATTTTTTTTTCTGTGTGTTCAATGCATTGATTTTTACAAATTTAAGTGATTAGCAAACGTTGAAATAAGGTGGGTCTCAAACAAAAATTATAGAAGTTATGTTTAATAAATTATGATAATAAAAGTAAACTGCCGGTTGAATCTGTGTCTAGAAACTAAATAAAAAATTACAATAAGCAAAATATTATTTTATATCAGTCCTAACAAAATATTGCTTCTGAATCTTTCCCTCTTTGTTTAGTATTAGTATTCTCAAACCTTTTTTTGATGTCACCCTACACAATGCCACATAAAGTTGGCCATGAGAGAACACAAGTTTAGGCAAGTAAAGTCCTACTTTCTCTACAGATTGTCCCTGACTCTTATTGATGGTCATAGCAAATGCAACAGATAGTGGAAACGGTCTTCTACGCATCTTGAATGGGAGTTTAGTATCTGAAGGTGTTAGATTTATCTTAGGGATTAAAACTATCTCACCACTTCTGTCACATGTTACTACTCTAGCTTCGACAATGTGATTAGCTATTTGAGTAATCTGGAGCCTAGTTCCATTACACAGCCCCCCTTTGGGATCAATATTCCTAAGCAGCATAACCGGCGCACCAATTCTCAAACGTAAAGCATGGTGTGGCAAACCTGCCAGCTTGATACTGTTTAAGAAATCTGGAGTGATCACCGGATTGTTCAGTGAATCAGAATCTGTAGGATCTATACTATCAGCACTTAGGTAGATCCTTTCTTCCCCTAGAAGCATTAACATTGTTAATTGTTTGAAGATATTAATGATAAAAACTTAAATATAATATCTGGAAAACATTAGCTATAAAAACGTTTACTCACCTTGCAAATGCTCTACCATAAACTTGTTAATTGTGTTGACATCATCATTGGTCGGTGCTAAAATAGCTCTCTTTTGAAAGAATTTAGGATCATTTTCTTTGTGCATTACTGATGGATCTCCATAAATTTCCTATCAAATTGCTGCAACTGGATTTTCTGCTTCTTCAATCAACAATTCTTCTGGGATATCGATTAGAGCCTCACCGTCACTAGGCTCATTAATCCTACCATCACCAACAGCCAATAACCAATCTGAAAATTCTTGGATATCTTTAGCTTCATCCATACTTATATTGTCTGATAGCAGTCACATGTTTTTAGTCAACTTTAGGACCTTGCAGTGATCCCAAAGATACGAAGCATTAAGTGATGACATAACAATTTCTGTCCTCCCTGATCCATTTATTACTGGAAGAACTTGTCTGAAATCACCTCCAAAAACAACCACCTTCCCACCAAATACCTTGTTATCTCTGTTCTTGATAATATCAGAAAAGCTTTTGTCTAAAGATTTAAAATAGAACTTGCTCATCATTGGAGCTTCATCCCAGATAATAAGTGATGCTTCTTTGATCAAGTTAGCTAGATCTGATTTAGGCTTGATATTGCAAACTGAAAATTTGTCAGGATTCAAAGGGATTGCAAACCTTGAATGAGCAGTCCTACCTCCTTCTAACAACAAAGATGCGATGCCACTGGAGGCGACATTAAGAACAATCTGTCCTCTTGATCTAACAGCTGCTTCTAGTGTTTTCCACACAAATGTTTTCCCTGTTCCTCCAAAGCCATAAACAAAAAAAAACACCACCTAAATCATTGAATACAGCTCCGGTGATCTCATCGTATATGCTTCTCTGCTCAATCGTTAGCATTTTTATCCATTCAGCATGTTTTTCTACCAAAAACTCATGGTTATATCTCATCTCATCAACAATTAACCGGTTGGAATTATCAATATCTTCAAGTGATGGTTGAGGGAAATGCGCAATGTCTTTGAGAGTTCCACCATTAAACAACATAATCATTTCAATTTCTTGAAGAGTGTAGTTTCTAATCTCAGCTTCTGTCAGAGTCAGTTCTGCAAAAATTTATGTCGGTGTCAGTAGAGAAACAAAATAGTATTCCTAATCAAATGGTTCTAATTTTAGGGAAATTAAGAGATCATATTTACAATACATAATTACCTGGATTGTTGTACTGTTCTCTCTCTTTTGTTTCTATATCCTCGGATAAAAGGTGCCATGTTTGAGACCATACATGTTCCGGTCTAGCAAGAGAATCTGATAGAAGAAGCATATCAAAAAAATTTCTCATATAATCCCAAAACAATACTGTCCTGCTTCAATCAAACCATCTATGAAAACTTGATCATCATCTAAAATTCCACGTGCAAAACATGCTTCGTTGTACGATTTGTATACAACACTGTTATATGTCTTGATGTCATCAAAACAGCAAGGTCCTCTGACAATGTTAAGAAGCACCCTCATATAGTATTCATCTTCCATTTTTCTAGGAACGTAGTTAATACGACCCAACGAAAAACCTTTTGATCTCTTCTTAAACTGCTTATTATTTCCATCCCAAATAAAATATGCTGGAATTTGAGCATATAGAAGATCTCGAGCTCGTTTCCCATTCTTTCCAACAGCATTCTTCCTATTCAAAGTCAACCAAGCCATGAACTGTGAATCTTGATTAAGTATACGTTCCAGAACATCATTAATATGAGCCTTCCCATCAAAATAAGCAGGTTGCTTCCCTTCGACATGAAAAGACAGTCTCTGAACTGGTGTAGATCTATTTTGAAGTGGAAACTTGAAAATCCTCCAAATTGCCTCTAAAACAGATACATATCTAGAAAGATAGGACCCAAGTTAGATAGTGATAAAAGAATCAAATAGGCGGATTGAAGTTTAAGTGTATCAAAACTACCTGCAATCAAACCAATCTTTGATTTCATTCTTCTTTTTCTCATTGGTATTTGGTGATTCGCCAGGAGTTACAGTTTCATTTGTATTAGACTGACCAACAGGCTCAACAATGACCGTAACACGATCTGGGCCTTTGTTGATATACTTAAATAAGTATTTAATAGAACCATTCTGGTTACACCATTCCACATTGATATGAGCTAGATAACGAAGAGAGAGCTTCTTATTATAAGGCACAACATACCTATTGTCACATTTAATACCACCCTTCTCAATGTAGTCTTCTGTTCTCCTCCTTCTATAAACAGGATAACCATCACCACCAACCTTTGTAATATCTTGATGTTTTTTTGGGTACTTCTTTGAACATGATCCATCAACCATACACGGAGAATTCCTGTTAGCTGAACCACATGGGCCATGAATCATTGAATTTTTAACAACTTCATAGAGCTCTGGCTCTATCTCTTTATCTGGAATTTCTGCATAAATAATCTTGTCAATGTCGTCAGCCGTTGGTAGCTTACTTTGAGGAGCCATGAATAAGAGAATGTGAGCATGTGGTAATCCTCTCTTCTGAAATTCGACAGTATACATAGCTGAAATAGTAGAAACAAATAACAATTTAGTATCTACAAAAATATAAAAACAGTAATAAAACCTCAAGTACATAAAAGAAAAAACTTACACGCAACTGTCTTTCCTAGCATATTCCTTTTTGTCAAATCTACCATTAAAGAATCCAACTTGATTTTGAATATCCTTGCAACAATATCCGGTCTATCATCAGCAGTTAGACCTCTTGATTGGCAATATCTTGTTATCTCTGGCCACTTAGGATTCCATGTGAAGGTGATAAATAGGTCAGGAAATCCGTAATGTTTACAGATTGCCATTGCGTCATAGTAGCTTTGAACCATATACCAAGGTCCACCGGTGAAAGAAGAAGGTATATTAATTTGGTTACCTTCTTCACCCATAGTAGTTGTTCCAGCTGCCGCTGCCTCTTTAATGGAGCTGTAGTTCTTGCATCTTAGTTTTGACTGATTAAACTTGATGTAAGATAGTCTGTTTGATTCGATTGTGGTGTAAGAATCACAAAGAAACTGCTAGAACAACCTCTTAGAATGCAACAAAGTATGAGACTCGTTTTCCCTTTCTTGAATCCTGAATGCGAACCACTGCCTCATGCTAATACATTTCTTCTTCTTGTTGTTGGCTTTCTGAAAACATTTCTCAATACCAGGCCTGAAACCATCCTCACCATAGCATAGAATGAGAGGATATTGTAGAGCTAAATAGGAGATATGAATTTGGCTAATCCTCTGCAAGTGACCAGTACTCTTCTCTTGAATGACTATATCACAGTCAGGCATTTTTTTTTTTTAAATCCCCAGGTATTAAAGCTGCTACCTCTGATGTTGTAGGCATACTGTATATCCTCCCATCAACACCTTTTCGATCAGCGACAATACGCATGTGAAATGGCTCATCAGTAGTTGATTGAAACCTCTCTCTAGCGCATCTGAAAATTTTGACATAAGGGTTTACATCATTTTGCATTTTCATTAGGACTTCGATGACTTCTTTATTAAGTTTTTGCTTCCCTGCGGTTGCCTTTGAATTTTTTCCCTTGCTACAGAAAGAGGCAAAACACGATTTAACAATTATAAGTATAGTGAAGTAACTAAAACATATTTATTTCAAACCTAGATAGAAAGATTACTTGACTACAGTAGCTCTGTTATCTACTTCGTTTTCAGTATCAACTATATATAGTTGTGAATACTTAGCATAGTCACCCTCATCCGGTTTTAAACTGCCAATCAAATGATAGTTTCTTCCTTGCAATCGAAACATGTTAGGACCTTTCCCTTTTGGCATAGATTGGTCCACCTTTCCACCAAGAGAAGTCATGGCAAAAATCATATTAAAGATTCTAATATTTTCTCTGTAGTTTCTGCTCATTGCATCATTCCCTTTGAGCAATTTCTTGATAAGCTCTGGAGATTCTTTTAGAAAGGGTAATTTCACACTTCCTTGACCACAACATAGTGTAAATGTTGGGTCTTTTTGGCTCATACTTTTGTTTATACGCTCATCATACCACATGAAGGCACCACAATACTTACACTTGTATGTAGCATCACCGTGGTCAAGATAATCTGGGAAAAAAGAAAGAGTTCCCTAAACAGTAAATATATTACTCGAAACAAAAATCTTATTCGAACATCATAGAAATGATTGATACCTGATTTCTTAGAATTTGATGTTTCACAATTTAAATTTTTTTGCAAACGTGGTCGACCTCTTCTCTTTTGTTGAAGGATTTCTGATCAGCTGATTCTTTTTCTCTTATTTTCTGCAACATTTGATCCACTTTAGCCATGAATTTTACATGTTCTTCACTTCTGGCGATCTGATGTGATACGTCAGTGAATTGTTCGGTAGTATTCTGGGTTTCAATATTAGCATCGCTTGGAATTTCAGTTTCTTCATCAGGGTACTGTTCAGTTTCATCGTTAGTTGTACTAATATAGTAGGACTGTTCCTCTGCAGTTTCACTGTCACTAAAACTCTCATCGTTGAACTGGTCCATGCTTTCATCATCAGTATTACTCTCCACTAATTGTTCATAGTTCATAGAACATGAAGTTTGACCTATTTGTCACCGTTAACAGTTAAAATATTATGTCGCATAACCATGGCTTATAGAAAAGATGATAACTATATATGGCTATATATATGGATGTTAAAAGTGGGTTAAAACCCACTGGGTACCCGGAACCCAGGTATAATGTTGGGTATGCGGACCTGTTTTTTCAATTAAAAAAAATATGGGTTTAAAACGGGCGGGTACCCGAAACTGCAGAGTCTTACACGGGTTTACCCTATAGGAATATGGGTACCCATCGGGTTTTTTCTCTTACCCTTTAAGAATCACAAAGTTTTATAATTTTCCCATGACAACATCCCTAGCTATATATAAAGTTGTGTATATATAGATTACCTTGCATAAAAGCCGTGGATGATGCATTTAGAAATTCTTCTTGCAAATTTCTAATAGGAAACATGTCGACTGTTGTGCCATGCTTTGATTGTTTCTGGTTCCTTATGAATAATGTCTTAGCAGCACATTGGTCAAGATCAATTGAGTCAATTTATATGTATGAGTATTTGGTGTTTAAAAGGGATTTGAGGCAAGCATTAACCTTCTTGTTTATTGTGGATATCAGCAGAAGGAATTGTTTATGTTGGAGCAACCCGGAGCTGTAGATTGGTGATGTTCGTGAGAACATCTATTGAGGATTTCTGAGTCAATCTGGAGCTGTTATTTTCAGGTGAATGCATCCCCGAGAAAGAACTTGAACCTGGTAATGACATTAGTTCTCATAATTTAGTTTATGTATGTCGCAATGAAGATTAGAAAATAGTAAGGATACTCATGCAAGTATGTGTGTAGTAAATCACCCAGAGCATTTTGTGTTTTTTTGGCAGGATTGGACTGTTGAAGAGATGTTGGTGTCCTAAAATGACCAGTAGAAGAATGACCAAGGTTGGTAATATCGTTTAAAACCCTGCTAAAAGTTGTACTTAGAAGAACAGAACCATTACTATTACATGGATTTGATTGAGTAATCTGACTATTAGGAGTAGTAGTTTGAATGAACCGGGTTTTTTTGGAAGGGTTAGAATTAGAATTGCAATCCGAGAGAGAAGGATCCTTTTTGTTTTTCATGGTGGCTGTTTATTTTTTTAGAATTAGGTCGAAGATGATAAGATGTGGATGATTAGAAGATGTTTATTTCAGTCCTCATCTTTGGTTTGAGTAATTATTTTCAGTAGTTGTCTACTAAGAAAAGTATACGATTCATTAGTTAGAATCAAATATTTGATTGAGTAGGAAATATAGATAGTTGGTTTCAATTACAACTTAAAAGGAGACAGTTATGGGATACATATATTTAAATAGATTTGATGTAAATTGAATACGCATTTCTCTGCTGATTGAGTGTTGACAATATATATAGTTGAGCATTTTTAATACTTTGTTTGAATAAATTGTTTTTATGTCTTGCAAAACAAATGTATCTATATAGATACTTACCAACAAATATGTGGGGATTAGCTTGACCATTGTGGATGAATTTGAACTTAGTTAAGGTAAGGAAGCTAGCATCAGAAACATGGTCACTATCCATGACCATAGTTCCATTGGTAAATGACATCTTGTATAGATGTGTGGTTGGTCTGAATTGACTAGTTGCATAGCTAAGAGCAAATGTCTCAATGAAAACCTAGTTACCAATAGGAAGCCTATTCACATATTTGTTTACCAATTATTTCTTCACTGATGCATGAATCTTTTTACTCTGCAAGAATGAAAGACATAAGATGCATTAGTAATAAAAAATAATAATATGTTTCGTAAACATAAACAGTAGAACTTACCATCGAGTCTGACAAAACCAACTCAAGTGTTTCACCAGTGTTTTCGGTATTTAGACGCCATGAATAGATGACCTTCACTTGAACCCTCCATGAGGTTTTGTAGGGGCGAACGTCTTTCAAGAAAGCAAAAGTAGCAGCCATAATGTGAATGATGTTTAGATGTGTTTGCTTCTGTATAATCTTCGTTTTAGGTGGGTATTATTTATAGGGAAACCGATTAGGTCATAGAACACATTTGTTAAGATATCAAAAAGATATGATGAACCGAGTAATTAGAGAGAAAATTATGTTTTCTGTTTTTTTTTATGGAATCTTTATGGGATATGTTATATTTAAAATTTATTTCTGTTTAGGTTGATTGATTTTGGAGTTGCGTAATTGTTGGAGCAAATTTTTGGAAATCAAGCAGTTTAAACAGAAATCTCGGAGAAGATTAGAAGGCAAGAAAATTCTGTCTATTTAATTGTTGATGATAAACGTGTGGGGGGAAATTGTTTGTGGGTCATGTAATTTTCGTGAAAGGGTGGGCTTGGGCTAATTTTTTTTTGTAATCGTGTAACCCAAAATTAGATTTTTACTAATAAAAACAGTGGCAGGGTTGTAAATAAGGTGGAACTTCAGGAATTTTTTCATAAATGTTATGAAAATGTATATATAGATGGTGTTGGTTATTAGAATGATAGCTTTTAAAGATTACTAGGTTCCGACCCGCACGTATGTGCGGGGTTGATTTCAAAAACTAAGTTCGCTTTATAATATATTACATCAGTGAAGCCCACAATGAAGAATCATCAGGGTTATCGAACAGTTTCTTCATCGGATCCACAAAACCCAATCAGAGAAGTAACAAAATCGATAACTATGCACAAGTTATGCCTTCTTTGAAGGCGGCAAATTGAAGCTAAGCAACTTTGCTCTTGAGGGAACCCTTCCCAATGTTGCTAGATCGTCAGTGAAGCCACAAATCTTAGGAGAGAGAGCAAGAGGCAATGCAACGAGATCGAAGAGGAGAGGAGATGAAAGACTTAAAAGAAGAGGAAAAAAAGAAAGATATGAATGAGAAGGGGATATGGAAAGGTCAAAAGTTATTTTATTTTTTATAATTTATATTTATTTTATAAATTATTTATTACAATCTGTGACAATTTATTTTATGTGCATTAGAGCTACAACAATTTTTTTTCCTAAATTTGTAATAAATGTGCTACAAAATTACCCTGGTATCTATTTGTTATTATCTAGCTAAGTTTAGTAACTAACTAGCATTTGATCCGCGCTACGCGCGGAAGTTAGATGAGGGCGTTATTTTTACTCTTTCCGTCTGCTTATGTTGTTTGTATGTTTTCTTTGCTCTTTTGTTAATTTTTTTTTCTGTACGTTTTTTTCAGCTAGTATAATGTAGTCAATTTTTTTATTCTTAATAAATTTAAATCATCATGATCTTTTTTTGTTTTAAAAAAATATAGAATTAGAAGTTAAATTTGTATAGTAATAGTTGTTGTCTCGCTTTACTCGTTACTTGTGCTTAATTAAAATTATTTTTCATTTTGTCGTTGGATTGTTATTTGGTATTATTATATGTGGTTGTAGGTAATCTTTTAATTATTTTATTATTTAATTAGTAACCTGTGCGAGTAGTTTTTTGTCAATAATTTTGTGTGTGTAGTGATAGGTTAGTGGTTTTGATTAAAAATGTTTACAAATCTCAGTTAATTACAATTCTGTTTTCATTGTTTTTTATTTCTTTTTGTGTTTCTGCCGTTTGGTCTTATTTTCTGTAAGCCTTAAAATTGTGTTGGCCTATTGGGTCTTTATTTTCTGTAAGCCATTGGGTTTTTTTCATTTTTTCTATCTACAGGACAGTAAGAGTTTTGAAACTATTTCTTTGAGGCTTGTAATCCTTCTTCATTCATCCCTTTCATCGATGCACAATTTTTTTTTGGGTGTAATTGGGTGTTTTTCTCTTTGCTTCGCATCTGTAGGGGGTAATTGCAGCTCTTCAACATGAAGAAGAGAGAGCAAACAAAAATGGAAAAAAAGCGTGAAGGAGTAATGGAAGCAATGAGTCGGACCTTCCACTATCACTATGAAGATGATGTATTCTTTTGACCGGATTAATGAATTAACTATTTTCACTATCACTATTGACCTTCCACTATCACTATGAAAATTATTAATTAGCAGTTGGCCACAAGATTTATCAGTATTAATTAGCATATATAAGGTTTTCATAACACAATGTTCATAAAAACTTGGGTTTCACCTCTTTTGCTTCATTTAAGGTGATCACTTACTAAGTCTTCCTTATACTATAAAGAGTGTTATATGTGAAAACAATAGTATGTATTAGAAATTGATAAATTCTTGTATTGTTGATTAAACATGGTTCTTTAATAGTTCAATATGTTTTAAAAATTCTTATAAACCTTAATTATCATTTTCATATTTTAAATATAAATGCAAATCTAAATATATATTTAGTTGTACCTAGTTGAACTGAGTATTATATATTTATGTTATCTAAATATTACCCTCTATAGTTAAAATGTAATTTTGTATGGTTATTGTTCATTACCTCTCGAAAATATGATAAATAAACAATTACGAATTACATAGGTTGTTCTAGTAACATCTCTTACTTTTTCTAGTAACATCTCTTACTTGTTCCATTTCCGGTGAACAACAACGACAATATTAGCTAGGGTTATAGAAGAAGATATGTTGAAGATGACTACAAAATTACAATAATATTGTTCATTAAAATGGATTTATGGACCTACACTAAGCAAAAGAACGTTATGTACGTACTCTAATCTCAAGAACATTATGTACGTATGCGTTCATATGTATGTACACGTTTATATGTACGTACACGTTCGATTTTAGGTTTAATGAACCCGAAATTACCAGAATATCCTTGTCTTCTACCTCTAACATACGACTGAAAACCCTAATTTTCCCTGCCTCACTTTATTTTTTCACGACTTATGTCTATTTTTTTGGTTTCACTTGTGGGTTTTTTACTCAACTATTATAGATTTTCATCTCAACATCTGATTTCTAAATTAAAATCCTATAAAAAGTGAGTTATATAGATTTTCGAACAGATATCTAGCTCTTCCATGGATGAACCTAGAGGAAAGATTAACGAAACAGAGTAGGAAAAAGACGTTTGCTGCGGCCGACAAACAGAATACGATTGATGAATCTGGTACAAACGTTATTACATGAACACCATAGATCGGAAGAACAGCACACGTGTTTAGATCTACCTCCAATAAGTCTATCGCAACGCTAGACTGTCTTTGACAGCTTAAACAAATTCGTGTTATTCTGGTAAGACTTTACAGCTGTCAAAAATGCTTACTAAATCTACCACGGACAAGAAACCTACCATCACACGTCGAAAACTATTTCAAAAAAACAAACAAGTATACCAAAAATATCTGAAACGAGAGAAGGCTGTCGAATAAATCTGTCGCAACAGGCCATTAGTCTACCATAAATATCTTTTAGGTCATATTGACTGTTGAAGGTGTACATCAGATATTTTTGGTACACTTAGTTTTTGATACACATACGTCCACCGATAAGTGTACCAACACTACAACTAAGTGTACCATCTACGTCGACGGCAAAGTGTACCAGCACTACAGGTGTACCAAAAATATCTGACGTACACCTTTAATCAGTCCACGTGTATAAATCTACCATCAAAGGATCGGTAGACTTAGTCCCAACTTCCAATGTTTTTTTTTTCCTAATGGCATTAGTCGTAATTACGTTTTTTCCCAACACTAGTTTCAGGGGTAGTATAGGTACAATGTGTTAGTCTAGTAATTACAAACAATTGTATGTTACTTTTGTAATAAGGAAGCTTTTATGCAATATTCTAGTAACTCACCCTATTAAAACTACTATTTTATTTTTCATAAAATAATGATGCAAATACAACAAATAAACAATATAAAACTGTAATAATACGTCAAAAATAAAATACTATAATAATTTAAAATAATTAGTTTTCAAATAGACTAATAGATTTACATAACAATTTAAAATAAATATTATCTCAAACAAAATAACTTTTTTAAAAAAATAAAATAATAATTTTTATTATTATATTATATATTTTTTTTTAAATGTTGATCCGTGCTTCAAGCACGGAATATATCCTAGTTCCTAGTTAATCAATATAATCGATGTTACAAAGAAAAGGGAAGTGGATAAAGAACCTAAATTAAATCTAATCTTTTTTTCTTTCTTTCGAATATTCCTCTTTTAACAATCAAATTAAAAACTTGGATGTATAATGGTCCTGCCCACATCTTAGACTTAGATGTATTAATATCTACTAGGAGAGTTACCCACACGCTTGTGCGGGCAGGAACTGAATAGAAAAAAAAAACTAATTTAATTCTGTAAAATGTTGAATCAAATTTTTATTATATTTAAAAACCTGTTTAATTTTTTAATTTTTATAGTAGTTCGTATGTTCAAATATAAATTATTTTTTAAAGTTTCGTATTAAATATTATTTTTTCACTTTTTAAAATAATAAAATGAATAGTTAATAAAATGTTTATAGTATTAATCTGCATATGCAAAATATGAATTGAAATTATAAAGTCTATTTTTAAAGTTTAATTGAAATTTTAAAGTCCATTTTCAAAGTTTAAACCCAAATTTACCGTAACAAAGTTTTAAATGAGCCAAATACAATTGTTACGGTCAATTTCAATTACCTTGATATAATAATTTGGGACAATATAATATGTAATTTCGTTTAGACCATTAAAATAATATTTTAAGTAACCCATAAATGTACTTCTATTTAGACCATTGTATTTGGTACTATATACATTCAAAATTATACTAAAGTTTGCATATACAAAAAGTTCATTAAGCCACCGTATCTTCATTTCTGAGTCCATTCTTTATGACTGAGTCCCTAAACTCTTACTTTGATGTTCCATCACATGGTTTATGTAATAACGTCCAGCAGACTCAGACCTGTAAATATATAAAGTGTATGAAACAAAATTATTTTAACATCATACATAATCATATATAAAGTATATAAAGTTATTTTTACATATTCAAATCTTACATAGCCTGGTGATGCTCCAGTCCTTCGAATTGTGGTTTTATAAAGATCTTCGAATAGGCCAATGTGTTTTCGATACATGGTGCACTTATAAACATTTGCAGTTTAAAGTGAATATATTGGTTACCTTATGAAGATTATATCAAAACTATTTTATGTTACACACCTTCATATTCTCCGACTTTCATAAACCGCATTACACAAAACAAAGGTTCGGATTTGTATATGAGATGACACCCGTTTGATTGCCATTTAGACATGAATTCAGAAGCGTAGTTGTCTTTGACACGACATTTCACAGTTTCATTCCTACATGTTTATCAAATTAATAAAAAAATTTAACAGAGACAACTTTAAAACGTAACTGTCCTAAAGGTAGAGTAAATGTCTTTTACCTACCATTCAACAACGTGAGAACATCATTACTATTATTGGCACTCTCAAGTCTTATTTTATCTCCCACATCTACTATACACTCACATACATCTAATTTGGGAAAAAGACAGAATTTAGCTTTCTAAAGTGTCGCAAATCTATATTTGGTAAAATTTCAATTCATACTTTTCTAAGGAAGGGACCAATACACAAAGTTACAACAAATCCTATAAAGATTCTAGATTCCCGAACACAAAGTTACAATTAACTATACTCACATATTGTACCATATCAATATTAAATTAATTAACGAAACACTTACCAAAAGAGATGGGATGATTTTTTTTTCAACGATATATATCATCCAAATCCTTGAATCAAAAGTAATTATTTGGACTCAATTGTTGGGCCAGCGTCATAGTGGTATCGTCCGTGAATTTAATTTGATAAGGATGATGAGTATTCCTCTCATTCAGGGTTGGATTGATTACTTTGAAAGTTCTAATATCATACCATTCACCATCGTCGATATATTTCTGGAGTTTAGCGAGTGTATTTGGTAAAAAAGTAGTTTCGATTGTGTTACTCTTTACAGTTTAATAACAATTGTGTAGGAAGTCGTATATATAAGAATTGTTAAAAATTGAACTTTAAATAAGAATGATGTTCAATTAACGATACTAACCTCTACTTCCACAAGAAGCAGTACTCTTTTTGTAAAGAACTCGCTGATACTCCAAGAATGTAAGACCTTGGTGTGTATACGGCAATTAGTTCTTCCGGGAAGAACATCAATTAGACCTTGACCTTGGCGCTAATCATAATCTCATGATTTTCTCCAATTAGGGTTTTTCCTGTTTCTTCTCTGTTATTGAAACCGAAAAGGGGGTCCAGATTTGTAAGAATACAAACAGTCATGATTAAACGTTGCGTCTTAATCGTTTTAGTGTCTCACCTTTTGTTTTACTATTAAATATTTTTAATATTTATTATTATATATATAATTACAGATTAAAGGTAAAATTTGTAGTTAATAGAAATGATGTAAAATTATATATACATTTTATGACACAGCTAACAATTATATGTTTTTAAACAACATTGTTGAAACCAAATAAAATATAATCATGTGAAATTTTTTAATAAAATGTTCTTAGACCATCTACAATGTATTTATCTATTATTTTATAATATAGAATAAGTCAAAATTAGAAAATAGTTTTCTCCAATATGAAAGTCTATATCTGACTATTAAATAGAGGTAGTATTAAAGATATTAAAAATCACTTTATTTAAGAAGAAATATAATTCAAGTCTAAATATCCAAAACAATTATCCAACTACAAACCATAATTATATAGTCTCAAATACCTCTTTGAAAACAACATTAAGTGTTTTATTCTTGCATTTCCCATCTTTATCTGTAATTAATACCTTTAAGCATTTTCTGGTTGTGACTCGAGAGAATGCAACATAAAGCTGTCTCTGTGTGAAAACCGGTTTCGGTAGAAACAATCCAACATGTTCTAGCATCTGACCCTGACTTTTGTTTATAGTAATTGCAAACGCCATGGTAACAGTAAACTTTCGTCGCCTCATACAAAAGGGAAACTTTGCATCAGGTGGACTAACATTGATCTTAGGGATAAGTACTTTATCACCAACCTTTTTCCTCTCACAATTCTTGCTTCGATTACATGATAGGTCATCTGAGTAATAATTAACCTCGAACCGTTACGCAAACCTCCCTTAGGATCTATATTCCTTAGCAACATGACAGGTGCTCCTATTTTCAACGTTAAAGCATGACTTGGCAATCCAGAAACTTATATACTGTTTAGGAAATCCTGAGTGTAGATCATATTATCATGAGCACTTTTATCTGACGTTTCAATACTATCAGAGTTTAGATATCGTCTCTCCTCACCTATAAGTAAAAAATAAAGATGGAATTTTAGATATGTGATATCTTGTTTTTTGTTGGGTTTTAAGCCTTGATTTTGGTTAGTTTTGTTGCATAATCTTAACATTCTAGGTTGTTTTAGGAGCATATGCATCTAGTGTGCTACCTCTCAGGTTCTTGGAGTAAAATCATCACATTTAGAGCATTTGAACTTGTTTCGATGCAAAGAAGCAAAGAAGAGTGAAGTGGAGAAGAGGCACTTGATCACCACCATCAGCGGCCAAGACCACCGGCCAAACGGTGGCCGAGTGAAGCAAGCAGTCAAGACCAGCAGCCAAACACAAGCCGATGGAACAGGAGACACACTTGATCGCCACCATCAGCGGCCCCCTCCCGCGGCCAAACCTTTTCCACATGAAGCCAGCGGCCACCTCCCGCGGCCAAACCATGCCTGCGTGAAGCCATCAGCCACCTCCCACCGGCCAAACGGTGGCCGAGTGAAGCAAGCGGTCAAGACCAGCAGCCAAACACAAGCCGATGGAACAGGAGACGCACTTGATCGCCACCATCAGCGGCCACCTCCCACGGCCAAACCTTTTCCGCGTGAAGACAGCGCCCACCTCCCGCGGCCAAACCATGCCTGCATGAAGCCATCGGCCACCTCCTATCGGCCAAACCTTGCCCGCGTGAAGTAAGCGGTCAAGACCAGCAGCCAAACACAAGCCGATGGAACATGAGACACACTTGATCGCCACCATCAGCGGCCAAACCTTTTCCGCGTGAAGCCAGCGACCACCTCCCGCGGTCAAACTATGCTTGCGTGAAGCCATCGGCCACCTCCCACCGGCCAAACGGTGGCCAAGTGAAGCAAGCGGTCAAGACCAGCAGCCAAACACAAGCCGATGGAACAGGAGACGCACTTGATCGCCACCATCAGCGGCCACCTCCCGCGGCCAAACCTTTTTCGCGTGAAGACAGCGCCCACCTCCCGCGGCCAAACCATGCCTGCTTGAAGCCATCGGTCACCTCCCACCGGCCAAACCTTGCCCGCGTGAAGCAAGCGGTCAAGACCAGCAGCCAAACACAAGCCAATGGAACATGAGACACACTTGATCGCCACCATCAGCGGCCACCTCCCGCGGCCAAACCTTTTCCGTGTGAAGCCAGCGGCTACCTCCCGCGGCCAAACCATGCATGCGTGAAGCCATCGGCCACCTCCCACCGGCCAAACGGTGGCCGAGTGAAGTAAGCGATCAAGACCAGCAGCCAAACACAAGCCGATGGAACAGGAGACGCACTTGATCGCCACCATCAGCGGCCACCTCCCGCGGCCAAACCTTTTCCGTGTGAAGACAGCGCCCACCTCCCGCGGCCAAACCATGCCTGCGTGAAGCCATCGGCCACCTCCCATTGGCCAAACCTTGCCCGCGTGAAGCAAGCGGTCAAGACCAGCAGCCAAACACAAGCCGATGGAACATGAGACACACTTGATCGCCACCATCAGCGGCCACCTTCCGCGGCCAAACCTTTTCCGCGTGAAGCCAGCGGCCACCTCCCACGGCCAAACCATGCCCGCGTGAAGCCATCGGCCACCTCCCATCGGCCAAACCTTGCCCGCGTGAAGCCATCCGCCACCTCCCATCGGCCAAACCCTGCCCGCGTGGAGCCGCCAGGCTCGTCACTTGTTTTAGTTTTGATCCGGGTTTAAACCGGTTTGAACTGGATTGACCCGGCTCCCTTTTATCCTTTATCTTATATTTTGTTTAGCAGCCACTTAGGGTTCTTAAGCTTATCTACTCTTGGTTTGTTGAATGATTGAGTACTTCTAAGTTTTTAATAGCAATTTCTCCTTTAAATCTCTTAATCTATAATCTCTTATTATGATTTCACAAAGATCAAACTCTTTCCTTTGTGTGATCATGATGATGAGTGAGTAGATCCTTAGAACTTTGGGCTAGGTAGATTAAGGAGATAGATGATTGATCTTTGATGTCTAAGGCTTTATTTATGTGTTAATTATCTAGATTAGTGTTAATAATGCTAGATAGCCTTGATCATGCTTGAATCTAGACATTAGGATTTCCATGCCCATAAGATGTTTGATGAAATTCCCGAACCAAATTAATCAAGAGCTTTGTATTCCTAGCCAATGGAAATTGATGATTAGGGTGCTTAGTGGTATTTAAACTTGTTCTTAATGCATGTTTGCCTTGTGATTGCCTTTGGAAATTGTTGATTATCACTTGATTAGCATAGGAATCTCTATCACGGAAATGAATTGATTTGCATATGTGTTCTTAGCCATAGGATTGTTCTTGATTGTTGCTTAGACATCTAGGATTGGTTAGCTATCTCCCAAGTCAATTACCTTGCCTAAGGTTCACCTCTTTAATCTTGATTTAAAGTTTGTTGCTAGTTGTGTTTTGTTTCTTTGAGTTTGCATTGTTTGAATTGTCTTGTTTTCTTTCTTTGAATCAGTTTGTTAGTTAAGATTGTTACAAAAGAACATTTTCCTGTTTAAGAATAGATTAAGCATATTTGTGTATTCTTAGTGAGTTGATTAATGCAAATTATAGATTGATAATTTAATTGATAGAAAAATACTACATCAATATGTATTTAATATTAGTATTTTTAAAAATTATTACTTCAATATCCATATTCCATATCCTATTTAATTTGCATACCTGGTAGCTTGCTAAGCATAAATTGATTTATCTTATCAACATCATCATTTCTTGGACTTAGAATAGCTCTTTCCCTAAAGAACGTTGGATCAGTTCTGCTTGCAAAATTTTCACCTTAGTTTTCTTTAACTATTGCTTGAATAGGATTTCCACTTGTATTCATTAATAAATCATCTGGAATTTCTATCTTCACATCTCCACTATTTGTTTCGTTGATTTTGCCATCCCCGATATCAAGAAGCCACTTTGAAAAAGTGGCGAGAGCACCCGCATCCATACTATTATGTGCCTTGCCAAGTCTCAAATTTTCGGTAAGTTTAAGAACCTTACAACTATTCCAAAGAACAGATGAGTTGATAGATGCTAAAACTGTCGCTACTCTTCCTCCTTCTGTACTAACATGTAGAATCTGTCTAAAATCACCTCCTACCACAACAACTTTACCTCTAAAAATCTGGTCACACCTCATGATATCTCGCAAACTCCTATCCAAATTTTCTTAACAAAGCTTGTTCATCATTGGAGCCTCGTCCCATATTATGAGCTTTGCTTCTCTAAGTAAGTACCAGAAAGATCAGATTCGGCATCGATCGTACCCACAGAATATTCATTAAGATTGATTGAAAAAACAAATCTTAAGTAAGCCGTTCTACCACCTTTCAAAAGCAAAACAGCTATACCACTTGAAGCAACATTCAGAACAATATTACCTTTAGACCTTATATCAGCACCAAGAATAGTCCACAATAAAGTTTTCCCAGTACCACCAAATCCATGAATAAAAAACATACCACATTTGTCGTGATTCACAGAGTGAATGATTTCTTCATAAACATGTCTTTGTTCCTCAGTTAGTTTAGGTAACAACTCATTGTACAATTCCTGTTGTTTATGAGGCTTATATATTCTCTTATCTGCGATAAGCCTATTTACACATGTGTTCATCATACTATTATCTGGTTTAGGCATTTTCTCGAAGGTCGTAAGATACGTCCCATTTGATCGCAACATCAGTTCTATTTCAATTAAACAAATATTTTCTATCTAAGCTCATGTCAACATTAGACCTACAACAGTAAAGTTAAACACTTATTTATAACTTTGTTTTGCGGAAAAATAAATTACATTCAATTAACAAAATAACAATTTGATGTACCTAGATCGTTCATGCGTTTTCTCAATATTTCTCATGATTTAAATTACCCTTTTCAAACTGTCAAATTTGTTATAGTTATCTCAATATTGCATACAATTCTTTATTAGAACTAAATTAACACCCAAAAAAATCAAAATTATATGTTTAGCTTAATGAATCTGACTTCTACTGTTTTGGCTCAGCATGAATTTATAGTTTATAAGAAATATTATTGAAGATTTATGAAGATAATTTTGTTAAGTTTAGATATATTTCAGTTTTTATTTTTAGATGTATAGCTTTCTTGTAAGATCCAAATTTGCATGCTTCAGTCACGTAATTGTTCCACACATACATGGAAGTGTCGGCTCTAAGCATGTAATTAGGGTGCAAAGGCATAACGTCTACTTTGTTTTTGATAAATTTGTACATAACTTAAGGTACACTTAATAAAACAATTGTTTTTTATATATACTTGTGAAATTAAATTATTTATATTTTTGTAGGATAAATAATATTAATGAGACAGGATTGAATCCTAGTTAAACACCATTAATATATATATATATATATGAAAAATTTGAATCTAAATAAATCGAGCTATGATAAAGATAGCTACTTAGGAGGCACATGAATAGTTTGGGATGGATTGATCATAGAAAAGGAAAAAGATTGAGGGAAGCTTGAGTTGAAGGAGGCGAGATGGAGACAGCGTTGAACTACTGCAACATAGTCCATCACCACATGCAGTTTTCGAGAGGATGTCCAATGTTATTTATCTTCCTTGATGGCCAACTTGAGATATCGTTTTCAGCCTTTTTCTTGCGTTTTCAGCTCTCCCGAGAGGAAGAAGAAGAAAATAAAAGCGACTTTCCCTTCGGCTCTGAAGGTTGTTTCTTGGTTGCAATAAAAAGGTCTTTCAGCTATTTTTTGGCCTTGAGTAGATGGGGCTCTGAACAGGCGGCCAGGTAGCAGGGGATGTCTTGGTCAACAAAATAAGAGGCGGAGATTAGAGATTTTAGGCCACCTCTATGTGAAGGTCATTCGTGTGCGGCTGAGGAAAAAAGGACACCACTGAGAGATTAATATTTGAGAGAATGTCCAACTGAATTAAGATAAGGGACTTGAAGAACTGACCTTGAGAAGGGCTAAGGAACGATGGAGGGGGTTGGTAAAGTCTGGAGATCGAAGGCAGAGTCACGACGTAAGCATCTTTATTAAAAGTCGATTGATGGAGAGCTTTGGTTTTATCAGATTTGTGACTCTAATTTGGTCTTGTTTATATAAAGTAACGTAAGCAATGGATGTTAACCATTGAAGCTCTCCAAATGCTGCTTACGTCAACCAAAACCGTGTAATCCCATCCTTAACCAATAACAATGATCCAAATGATTAAATATCGCAAGGTGTATGAGATCAAGTTATCAACTATATATATATGTAGACTGCATTTTCATATATATATATATATATATATATTTTTTTTTTTATAAATATTAGTTTGTAATATACATAAAAAGGTCAATACTTTTACTTTAATCTAATTAATATAATAGATAAGTCACACAATCAATTCATTTTTAGTTTAGACATTAAATACATCTGACATGAGCATTAGATGGCAATTTTTGTTTGTTATTATTGTAAATAAGTCACACACAAATAAAAAGAGTAAGCAAAAAAAAAAGAAGCACATCTATACACAAAGGGAATTAAAAAAAAGAGTTGCAACCGTGATAGATAAGTGGTAAATAACATACCTTTTACCTTCACATGTGAGATCACAAACCGGCTAGAAGATGGATTGTTAGGGTTTAGGAAAACCAAATTGAAAAAGAGAAACCTTATTGATAAAAAATTAAAAAATTAGATTATTTTACTAATCGTCCGAAAGATTCAAACTATCATTCCAATATCAAAACTATTGTCCCATCAACCATGCACCTCAAATACTATAGTACTTGGAAATTTTGAATTCAAATAAAATTCCAAAAAAGAAGAAAAAAAACAAAAGGAACCAAAAATTAAACCTAATAATACCTTTTTAATATTATTTTTTATCTCTTTGTATGTAGATATTTTCTCAAACACATCAAGAACCACGATGATTTGTAGTTCCAAAATCCCACGGTAAACCCTAAAACAAATTTTAAACAAAATAAAGTCAGTAAGATAATATTGATCTATAATCGAATCAAAGGTTTTTGAAAACTAAATCAGAAAATCATTAGCACCTTAATAGAAAGAAAAAACAACAATAATAATCTCGTGATATAAACAAACAACCACTACATAGAGAACTAAAAATTAAAATAAGATGCAATCAAATCAAGGACCAAAATTATAATACAAATATAAATATAAATTTGAGAACATGATAATAGATTAGGGTTTTTTCTTGTTTTGGAGTTATGGAGAATGATTAGAGAATCAAGTATTTATAATAGTAAACCGCTTATGATTTTAGGGTCTTGAGTAAGGAGGTGTATGTTACGGGTTTTATTTACAAAAGCCCATTTACATATATTCAGATTATATTGTCGATTATATTTAGAATCCAATGAAAATCGTCATAATTATCTTTACCTATTTTAACATTTAAAATAATATAAATTTTCTTTAAACGGATATTCATAATATATTCTAATATTTATCTTCTATTTTTTAAAAGAGAGATATTGCATATAAATATATTAGATTCTCGTTTTTATTTTTAATTTTCGTTTTTTTTAATTTTAAAAAATTTAAAACTTAGAAAAGGGTAAAAACGTCCAGTTTTGAATCTCATTAATGGCAAATTAGTAGTCTTAAGTCTGAGGATGAATGTGGTGCGTTTCAGCAACCTAAATAGAGAGAAAAAGCTTCTCCGAAATATTTTTAGGGGTATTTTTCATTAAAGGCAAAGGAGGTCAAATTTTGTGAGATTGACTGTGAGCCATCTCGACTTCTCCTTTAATAGATTAGATTTGGAGAGTAGCTCATAATTATCAGAAATTGAGATAGTTGCCTAAATCTCAAATCGATTTTTTTGTTTCTTAGATTTAGTCGTTTTGAGTCAAATAATCGTGTTACGTTGTTGTCGACTCGCGAGTTTGAGTCAAACGTGAATGAGTAATCGTGATTAGTTGGTTTAATCGAGTTTAGTGATTGTTATTCTGGAGGGGTATTGTTTTAGATATTTTTAAAAGTACATGTTATTTTATGGAGAGTATGTTAAGTTTGGGAAGTTTTGTAAAAGAGATGAAAAAAATATGAGAATGAGATAAGTACATGTTGTTATATACCGGTAACCTATTAAAAAATACCCTTAGTATCAAATGATCGAATATGCGTAAATCAGTTTCAATAAAGAAGGAGGGATCTGTAGGAGTAAAAGAATATCTTTATATATATATATATATATACATATATGTTAGGGGTGGATCCAACCCCAACAAAAGGGCCCGGCCCAGGAAAAAGCCCATAAATATCCCTTTCAAGAGAAGAGGGTATTATGGTATTTTTCCTAGACGAACCGACACGATTCCCTATAAATACGGGCGTACGGCCTGTAGAAAAGGGGATCGGAGAAAAGCAGGAGAATTTGTGCAGCAAGTACAAAAAGCTTAGCTCGTCCAAGCAAAAGTCAACGGTTCCAAACTCATAGCTTGGAGAATCGACGAGATACCAGCTCGTCTATTATCCTCGTCTACCTTTGTAACCCGTTCAAGTCGCGTTGTATCCCGTCTTTTGTGTTCCGACACCAATATAATAGAAGAGAACTTCGACCCTCTTTGACCGAACTAAACATATTAATTGTGACCAAAAGGGACATCAACAATTTGGCGCGCCAGGTAGGGGGAGCCAAGTCAAAGTTTTCTAAAAAATTGAAGAACGGACCTACACCGACTGGATAGGATGACAATAATTGACAAGGAAAGAAGCAAAGAAGCAAGCTCGTCGGGGGGAACGATAACCCCGGCAACGGGTCAAGCGGAGCAGACAGTCCTTCCCACGCCAGACGCTCCAAGAAAGACCGTGACAGTAGAAAGTCCGGAGACCTTCGTCATAGCTACAAATTTGATGACCCCGGCGACCGTAGAGGCACCACAGGCGCCGACACAACTTTCTTTGCTCAACAACCAGCCCGTCTCTAGTATAGACGAGCTGTTCCGAGGAATCTTAACACGCCTTGACCAGCAGGAAGAGCGAACAAACAACCGTTTGGATGCACTCACTGCGGCACAGCTTAACTCGGAAGACGAAATCAACCACCTCAACAATGCTCGGCTCAACCCAGTGAACTTCACCTCGGTAAGAACAACGCCAGGGTCGTATGTGCAAACCAGCGGATTAAGATGTAATCCTGCCCAGCACCCTATCGAGCGGAATAACGACGTAACCGATCTAACGAAGGACGCCGAGCTAAAAGAAATCAAAGAACAAATGAAAGAAATGGCCGCAATGATTCAAAAAGCAACGGATAAGGCACCCCAAGTCGGACTTATGCTCGAAGCAACACAGCGAACTCCGTTCTCTCGGAGACTCGCTACGACGACGGTCAGACGGGCAGTCAAGCCACGGTTGGGTCACTATGACGGAACAGTCGACCCGCGAGATTTCTTACTCACCTTTGGCGTAGCCCTCGGCCCTTTGCAGTTCAGCCCGGCGGAATACGACGCTGGAGCTTGTCAAGTTTTCGCCGAGCATCTAACAGGAACCGCATTGAGTTGGTTCTCGAGACTCCCACCCGGATCAATCGATAGTATCAGGGAGTTGATAACCGAATTTTTGAAGCAGTTTTCTGTTTTGTTCGAGGATAAGAATTCCCATGCCGACATATACGCCTTAACTCAGCACAAGGGAGAATCGCTTCGATCCTTTATAGGGCGATTCAAGGAAGTCTACGTCAACATTTCAATTCCGGACGCTGCCGCAATTGTCGCACTTCGAAATGCGCTCTGGTATGAATCTCGGTTCAAGGAAGAGCTGTCTTTAACGCACATCGAGACCATATCCGAAGCATTACTCCGAGCTGCAAAACACATTGGACTCGAGGAAGAGAAAGCTATCAATGCTAAGAAGCATTCCCTAGAGGCAAGTGCGACGCCCAAACAGCTAGTAGCCGCAGCTCCAAAAGTTGACTACGTCGAGCCTCGACAACATTTCGTCAGAAACCAAGATCGAACTCGCCGAACTTTTGCGATCGGTGAAAACAAGTATATACGGAAAGAGGGAGGTGAAAATAGTGCAACCCCGTACTGCGATTACCATCAGAGTACAACCCACGCAACTGACGAGTGTCATTATCTCCAGAAGGTATTGATGGAGCGATACAAGAAAGGAGCAATAATCGTCGAGCCCGACAGAAGCAAGATAACCCGACCTGGACGAAGCGACGCCAAGCGCGCCGAATATATCGCTTGAAAATTCGTCAAGGATTCAAAGGTACTAGCCGACCAAAGCGAGGACGAGCTGGAAATTCAGAATCTACTCACCGAACGGCGCGAAAACAGCGGTAACGAAAAACGACCGCATACAGACCGCAAGCCCGACCAACGTCCTCCGACGATACGACGAATCAACATGATAATGGGCGGGCTAGCCGGATGCAACGATTCGGTCAGAGCGATCAGAGATTATACTAAGAAGGCTGAAATGACGAAATTTTGGCCGTCAAGGTTCGAGGCTGAAGGCATGCCAATCACTTTCGACGGAAAAGATCTAGAAGGCTTGGATTTACCACATAACGATCCATTGGTCGTCGAACTCTTGATCGGCGAAAGTGAGGTGACGAGAATATTGATCGACACTGGAAGCTCAGTCAACGTCATCTTCAGAGACGTGTTGGCCAAAATGGAAGTCGGCGAATGGGACATTACGCCAGAATGTCACTCTTTAACCGGCTTCGACGGGGATCATCTTATGTCCGTCGGCACCATCACATTACCAATCTTCGTCGGGGGGATAGCCAGATACTTTCGGTTCGCAGTTATCGACAAGCCAACGATCTACAACGTCATCCTTGGAACCCCATGGCTCCACAAGATGAAAGCCGTCCCGTCAACATATCATCAGTGCGTTAAGTTCCCAACTTCGAAAGGAATATACACACTGCGCGGCAATCAGCAAACTGCACGGGCCTGCTTCCTGATCGAGCATAAGCTTCGCACCGGAAAGAAATTATAGCAATCAAAGCAGCGGGTCGGCGACAGTAGCACGTCACCGACAGACGGAAAGCCGACTGCCGTCCAACAGGGCATTGCCGCGGTCGAAGAGGTGATCCTAGACGAGAACGACAAGAAACGATGCGTCAATATCGGCACGGAGATAACATCCGCCATGAGGAACGAGTTGATACTCTTCCTCAGGACTAACATCTCAACGTTCGCATGGAGCATGGCTGACATGAAAGGAATCGACCCAAGTGTCACGACCCATGAGCTCAATGCCGACCCGACGCATAAGCCAATCAAACAGAAACGGCGCAAGTTAGGCTCTGAAAGATCGCAAGCAGTAAACGACGAAGTTGACAAACTCCTCGGCGCCGGGTCATTCAAGGAAGTAAAATATCCAGAGTGGCTAGTTAATCCGGTGGTCGTAAAAAAAAAGAATGGAAAGTGGCGAATCTGCGTCGATTTTACCGACCTTAATAAAGCTTGCCCAAAGGATAGTTTCCCATTGCCAAGAATCGATCAGCTCGTCGAAGCGACTGCAGGCAACGAGCTGTTAACCTTTATGGACGCCTTCTCCGGTTACAACCAGATTCTAATGCACAAGGACGACCAGGAAAAAACATCGTTTATCACAGATAGAGGGACGTACTGCTACAAGGTCATGCCTTTCGGCCTTAAAAATGCGGGAGCGACGTATCAACGGTTAGTCAATAAGATGTTTGCCGAGCAACTCGGCCGGACTATGGAGGTCTACATCGACGATATGCTCGTCAAGTCACAGCACGCAAAGGATCATATCACTCATCTGCGACAATGCTTCGATACCCTCAACAAGTATGGGATGAAGCTTAATCCGGCCAAATGCACATTTGCAGTCAAATCCGGCGAATTCCTTGGGTACCTGGTAACCAGACGAGGCATCGAGGCGAACCCGAAGCAAATTAAGGCAATCATCGATCTACCACAACCAAAGAACGCCAGAGAAGTACAACGATTAACGGGACGGATCGCTGCTCTAAACCGTTTTATATCCAGATCAACCGACAAGTGTCTACCATTTTACCAGCTTCTCAAAACAAAGGGCAAGTTCGAGTGGACCGAAGCCTGTCACAGCGCGTTCAACGAGCTAAAGAACTACTTATCGACCCCACCGATCTTAGCAAAACCAGAGCTCGGCGAAATCTTGTTTCTTTATATCGCGGTCTCAGAGTCGGCCGTCAGCAACGACCCATCTTTTATATAAGCAAATCACTCGACGACGCGGAAACTCGTTACCCGACAGTCGAGAAGGTCGCGTTGGCAGTCGTCACGTCCGCAAGAAAGCTCCGACCGTATTTCCAGTCGCACACTGTCGCTGTCCTGTCCAACCAACCTTTACGATCCATACTGCACAGCCCGAATCAATCGGGCCGACTAACCAAATGGGCAATTGAACTTAGCGAGTACGACATCGAGTATCGAACTCATCCAGCTGCTAAGTCCCAAGTACTCGCTGACTTACTGATTGAACTACCGTTCGGGGAAGCCGAACCAACACCCACTGACCCGTCAGATGACCGGTGGACCCTACATGTGGACGGGTATCCTCTCATCTTGGATCAGGGATAGGAATTCGACTAACTTCGCCGACCAGAGAAATTTTGGAGCAATCCTTTCGTCTCCGATTCCAAGCAACCAATAACGTCGCCGAGTACGAAGCACTCATCGCCGGTCTAAAGCTCGCTAACGGAATGCAGATCAAGCGGATAAGAGCTTTCTGCGACTCTCAGTTAGTCGCCAACCAGTTCAGTGGAGAGTATGATACCAAAAGTGAACCTATGGCCGCCTACCTCGACGTCGTTAGGATTTTGTCAAAACGCTTCGACGAATTTGAACTCATCAAAATTCCCAGAGGAGACAATGCCCCGGCCGACGCTTTGGCAGCACTCGCTTCAACATCGGATCCCGACCTTCGGCGAATCATCCTGGTGGATAGCATAGATACGCCGAGCATAAGCGAAACATATCCCGAGACTTGCCTCGCACTCCACCAGCCTAATGAAATTAGGACGACTTATCGAACGAAGAGGTCACGCCGAGGATGCGAACCTGCCTCAGACAGCGACGCGACAGACTGGCGAGTCGAAATCCGAGCATACTTAGCCGATGGCGACGTGCCAACAGACAAATGGGCTAAACGACGATTAAAAGCCAAGGCCGCCCACTACACCTTAATGAAGGATCATTTGTTACGATGGACGGCGGCAGGAGCCCTTTTGCTCTGCATACACGGCGACGACACCGAGCGCGTCATGATGGAAATGCATGAATGGGCCGGAGGAAATCACTCAGGTGGCTGAGCCTTGGCACTGCGAATCAGGAAGCATGGCTATTACTGGCCAACGATGATATCTGACTGCGAAAAGTTCGTCGCCAAGTGTGAAAAATGCTAGCGACACGCCCCCATTATTCATCAGCCGACTGAACTCCTACGAACCGGAGTAGCTCCTCACCCTTTCATGCGCTGAGCGATGGACATCATTGGCCCGCTACCAACTTCTAGACAAAAACGATATATACTCGTCCTTACCGATTATTTCACCAAGTGGGTCGAGGCCGAGTCTTACGCAAATATCAAAGCGAGGGACGTCCAACTCTTCGTCTGGAAATATGTAATATGTCGCCACGGTCTCCCGTACGAGATAGTCACCGACAACGGGTTGCAGTTTATCTCCCTGCAATTCGAAAGTTTTTGTGCACGATGGCGAATCAAACTAAGCAAGTCGACGCCGAGATATCCGCAAGGAAACGGCCAAGCCGAAGCTACCAACAAGACTATACTCGATGGCCTAAAGAAAAGACTAGACGCCAAGAAGGGTGCCTGGGCCGATGAGCTTGACGGAGTACTTTGGTCCTACCAAACGACCCCAAGGACATCCACTAACCAAACCCCATTCTCTTTAGCCTACGGGATGGAAGCAATGGCACCCGCTGAGGTTGGCAGTTCCAGCCTCCGACGAACAATGCTCGTCCAAAACACCGCACTTAACAGTCAGAAGCAAATGGATAGACTCGACGAGTTGGAAGAGGAACGAGACAAAGCACTCCTACGAATCCAAAACTACCAGCTCGCCGCAGCTAAGTACTACAACAAGAAAGTTCACAACCGGCATTTCGACGAAGGGGATCTCGTCCTCCGTAAAGTCTTCGAAAATACCGCCGAACCAGATGCCGGAAAAATGGGAGCCAATTGGGAGGGTCCATATCTAGTATCCAAGGTCGTCCATCCCGGCGTATACGAACTCTTAACAATGGGCGGCAAACCAGTGCCGAGATCTTGGAATTTGATGCATCTCAAGCGCTACTACTACTGAAAATCACCAAGCGAGCTCGGCTATATCCGCCTCGTCCTTTCTATAGATTAAATAAACATGTAAATGTGAACTACGAGCGGCTTGATCCTTCCTGATCGGAGGGTACGTAGGCAGTCCCACTCTACGGGACACAGCCGCCAATAATATAAAATTTCTTTTTCAAAAGAATGAATCGTCGTTTGCGAATTATTTTAGTCATTGCCCTGGCCCGGTAATGACCCGACGTTCCGACGTATTATTCTAAGCCGAGTCGCAACTCGCACCAAAGGATAAGCCGACTGTTAACGGTCGCCCCTGGTTATATTAAGCCGAGTCAAAACTCGCACTAAAGGATAAGCCGACTATTAACGGTCGCCCCCGGCAATATTAAGCCGAGTCTAACTCGCATAAAAGAGATAAGCCGACCATCACGAGTCGCACTTTTAAGTCAAAAAAAAATATATATTGGAGTCAAGTAAAAGTAGAACTCTTAGGAATACGAACTTTGATTTAAAGGGGGGGATGCAAGTCTGATGAGGGCGCCGACCCCACTACGGCACAAACCAAAAAACATAAAAGGAGAGGAAAGAACTACAACAACGGAAAACAAGTCATTCAATTCCTAGATCGGCATTGGAAGGCTCGTCAAATTCCAACCCGCCAATTGTTGTCTGCCAATAGCGGCATGACTCTTTCACATCCTTCAGCAGATCCATCGGAACAGCCATGCCTCGCCCAACCATGTCCTCGAGGTACGTACAAATCCCTTCGACGCGACTACTTTCGCTAAAATAGTGGTTTGTGCTCTCCAACTGCATCACGTAGCGGCGAAGCACGTCGATACGATCACGGCAGGCTTCGATCTCCTCTCGTTCCTCAAACGGTCTCCGACCAAGGGTATCAAGGTCGCCCTGCTCGAGTGCGGGAATTACCACTTCCGCACATAAGTCTTCGCGCCGGGTGCGTTCTTCCACCAAACGATCCCATCGCCACTTCGGAAAGAAAAACCCTTCTTCAATCAGCGTTTCAAGACATTCAACAACCCCGTCAATACGACAGAAGTCGTAGTAACGCTCGAACGAACGACGGGTGGCAATGACGTAAGCCCTTAGTCGCTGAATGCGAGCATTATAATAGTTAAGTTCTGATTGAATAACCTCGTCGGATCTAACGCCGAGCTGTTCCCGCGCCCTGTGCAACCACGCCGATCTTGTCGTCACCGGCATCAGAGCAATTCTCTTCTTCCTACAAAAACAACACTCACCAAGATAGGATTGAAAGGAAACACAAAGACTATTTATAGGACGGGGAGCACAAGTCCTAACAGGCGCAAGTTCCCAAAACGGAAAAAGCATTAAATGAGACCAATAAATCCAATAAACAACGCTTCGAAAATAAAGCATTAAATGAGACCCTCAATTAATGCCCCCAAAAGGACGAATAAAGTTTTCAAGGGAGCCGACCCCTATACACGGCGCATAAAGTATGAGGGAGCCGACCCCAAAACATGGCAAAAGAAAGATAGTACGAGGGAGCCAACCCCTCAACACGGCGACAACACTGATCACGAGACTAGACCAGCAACCGGAGACTCGCGCCCAAGAGTGGAAGGACGAGGTAACCCGTCGGCAGAACAGTCCGGAACCTGCTCCTCGACTCCATGAGAAGGTTGGTCGGTGACTTGCGCCTCAACCCCGTCTGAAGGATGGTCGTCAACCTGCTCCTGCTCGTCCAGTTCTTCGCCCCCGATCTCCCCACTCTCCGACCTTTCATCCCCGCCCTCATCAGTATGACCCTCCGTATTCCCGCTGATTGGGGAAGCGATCCAAGTCGGAATTGGGGGGAGAGGCCCGGCGAAAATCTGAGACAAGTCAAAATCAGCCTCGGAGATGTCTGGCAGATCAAACTCTTCAACCTCGTCCTTCAGCTGATTCATCACGGCCACGACCTGGCCCTTAAGCTCCTCATCAAGCAAGGAAATTCGACCCTCGGCGGCGAGCGTTTCCAGCATTTGAACGTTCCCAACAGCTTGGTTGTATTCGAGGAATTTCTCCCGCGACGCTTCAACCGCTTCGGTGTGGCTTTTATGCTTCGCTAGGAGCCTCTGCACACGACCGGCCACCTCGTGAAAGGCATTGATTCGCTCATGGTGCCCATATTCATCACGCCGATCCCTGAGCCTTCTCGTCTCCGAGCTAAGGGTTAGCTTCAGACCATTGCAGGAAGCTTCGGACTCCTTAAGCTTCGTCGAAAGAGAATCTCGTTCTTTGATAAGCCCACTCCGGTGATGTTTGAGCTTGGCCACAAGGTCGCTAAGCCTCTGGTTGGACCGAACTGCCTCCCCCAATTGAGCCTCGAGGCGCTCAATCCTCTCATTCGACGCCCCTGAACGTTCCAGGTCTCGAACACGACGTTCGTAGCGGGTAGCCATGCGGTTAATACGCGCAATAAACTGTTTAAAAAAAAAAGAAGAAAAGGATTAAAATACACTCAAGGAAGATCTGCGAAGCGAATTGATTTAACCGACGAACCTCAAAAGATGCTTGAGCAACTTCGGTGACAGCATCGGACTCTTTCATCCTTTCAACAGAAGAGAGACGACCTTCGCCATAATGGATCTTCCGAAACAACTCGGCACAAGACTGCGAGTCAGATGGAAAGGGACGAGCTCCAGATGAATGAGCAAAGTCCCAGCTGAAGTCGACCGACTTCGACTTCTTCAGTGGGACAGATGGCTCTTGTTCAGGGCCATCTTTCCTTTTCTGTGACCTTTGTGGAGGGTCGGCAATGCGACCAGGAGTCCCGTCCACCTTCCTCCTTGGAAGCGTCTCTTCAGGGCCGGTATGGCGGTTAGGCGGGGGAGACCTTTGACGCGTCCGTGAAGGATCATCCACAGCTCGACGAGGGGAAGGGGGGACCTTTTTGGACGATCCTGCAGCTGGGGGATCGGAACCTCGACGAACATCCTGACGGGGAGCCGACCGAGACGACGGCTCTGGAGCTTGGCGATAGCGAGCGGATGCATTAGGGACGTTCAAATTCAGTTTCCCCATAGTCTCAGCTAAAATAAAAAAAAATATAATGGGGACAATATCAAAACAAAGCTCGCAACGTATATATGCACTACCAAAAAAAAAAAAAAGAAATAGTACCTCTTGGTCTTCGGCTAGATGCTGACTTCCGCGGACGATCCTTTCTACCCTCGGTTCCCGGCCAAACGAAGGGGAAACGGAGCTTAATCGCGTCTATTTCAGCTCGGAAAGAAGAAGGGTATGGAAGCAAACACCTCGGAATAACAACTAAAAAAAAAAAAAAAAAAAGGGAGAGGTTTTAAAAAAAAAAAAAAACAAAGGAAGCGAGTGAAGATAACTAATCAAGAAGGGTCGGCTACCGGGTGAAGGGTTCCACCCAGAAAACCAAGGGATCGACGGATCCTCCATAACCCCCGCGGCAACTTCCAAAAAGAAATACGAGCCTTTCCAGTTATACGTTTTACCCTTGGCACCCTCGACGAGCGTCGTCTTCTTTCCCGAGGCTACGTAATAAAGCCCGGGAGTCTTCTCCCGACTCGACGGATTCAGACACGTCAACTCTTCAAAGTGATCACAAGTGAGCTTGACCCTTCGACGAGCAAAATACGTCATCAAAAAAGACGGAAGAGGAAAGGTGAGTCCGCACTCGGTGAAGTATTTCTCTGAAAGACAAATAAAACCGGAAGGTGCATCCCAGGGACGTTGAAAGGCGTTCGGAATCAAGATCTTCGGTTTCGTGTTCAGTTTCCTGGGACGATCCGCAACAACTGTCACATCAACTTTTAATTTCCCGATACGAACTGCGTCAACTGCCGCATCAATTTTTATCGACGTCGCCGGCATATGATTGAAGAGATTCACGGTTGGCAAAGGGACATCGTCCAAATTAAGAGAAGACAAGCCATCGTTCAAAGGCTCGTCTATCAAGGAGGGAATCTTGAAAGTAAGCCCTGAGGAGGTAGGGACTGCAGATCCGGGAGCAAGACGACGCTTTATCTCTTCGAATCGAGCCGCATCCGAATCCGTCGAAGACGAGTCAGAGGGTCTTAGAGAACGAGTTCGACGGCGAACAGATCTGGTAGAGCCGCTAGATTCAGAAGTCGTCGCTCGTCGAAGGTGACTTCCGGCAGAGGGATTGGACGACGCGGATCGAGGAGAATTCATAATAAAAAAAAGCGACGACACACTAAAAGCAATATAACGACGAGATAGAAGAATGGAAAAATACCTGAACGACGGAAGCACCAAAAACACGAGAAGAAGATAACAAGATTAGAGAGGAAGCGATATTTATAGGGGGGGGAAAGAAGAATCCAGAAACGTCATCATTGCAGCACGCGCTCCATGACGATCCAACTTCCGGATTTCACGCGCTCGAAGCACCGAACGCGACGATTCGACCCTCAACGTTGGAAACTGCACCTTCACGCGCTATTCTATATCATCCCACGCGCAGTCCTTCGCCTAAAGACTACGAACTAGAGGCGAGGGGGGGGGGGGACTATTGTTAGGGGTGGATCCAACCCCAACAAAAGGGCCCGGCCCAGGAAAAAGCCCATAAATATCCCTTTCAAGAGAAGAGGGTATTATGGTATTTTTCCTAGACGAACCGACACGATTCCCTATAAATACGGGCGTACGGTATTATTTTACATTTACGTACTCTTTCATTATAAAGAGGAAGAGGATAGAGAACCCTAAATCTAAAACTCTAATGGAGAAGAAACAAAAAAAAAATGGTTCTCAAACAATTGTGTCCAGAGGAAGCACTGGTAAAAGTCTTGGCTCAAGTATCACTGAGGAACATCGCCAGATTCAGATCAGTGTGCAAAGAATGGAAATGTTTAATCGATTCCGACTTCTTCCGAGATCTCTACGAATCACTGAAATCCACCTCCGTGTCGTGGTCAATCATGAACACAAGGGACAAAAGAGTGTCGCTTGAAATCTTGGGACACCACGGATGTGAGAGATGGGGACTTACCAATTCCTTAGGCTCTTACATGCATCACATTCCCGAGACCACAGTGAGAAAAAGTTCTGTGTTGAGCTGCACGGATGGTATTGTATTGCTTTACACCGAGACCGTCGAAGGAGAACTAATGTATCATGTCGGGAACCCCTTGTTGCGACAATGGGCACGGATCCCTCTTCCTTCACATCTCTCTGCTTTCGATGTCGTGAGGTTACAAGAGAATCGACATTTCAGCGACAATGGGTTGGTTACGAAGATTGAAAAGGGTGTTGTCGTGGGTTACAAGGTTGTCTGGATGTTAGCATCAACTCCATTATCTAGGGAACTCACTTTCATGATATATTCCTCTCAAACAGGATTGTGGAAAAACAAAAGGGCTCGTTGTGTCCGTTCCTTGTTCTGGTCTAGACTAGGATATTATGTTCCTTTGAACGGGGTTCTCCACTGGCTTGCTGCGTACGGTTGCTCCTATGACGCAAATTATGTTGCATCCTATGATTTCTATAATGGATGTGATGATGATCTTGACTACTTTAATATTATACCTTTTCCTGGTATTGAGCGATTTGAACGGAACCAGCGTTTCAAGAGAACTATCACAACGTCTGCGGGATTTGTGGTGTACTGCAACGTTTTCAATGATAATGGAGGCCGTACAATCAGGGTTTGGAGGCTAGTCTCTACGAATGATCATCCTAAGTCATGGAAACTCTCGTGGAAACTCAACACCAACTCGTCCTTGCACAGGTTTGGTGCTGATTATTTCCCTGTGGTAATGCATCCTTTTAACTCCGACATCATATACCTGTGGAGTAGGAACAAGAACGGTTTGGTCTTGTTAAACTTGAGGACACACAAGTTTAGTCTTCACAAGGAGGAGTCATCATCAGAAGATGATGAGGGGAACAAGTCTATGGATGGTTGCATCATGAGCTTTAGCGGTTGCAAGGAGTATATGGACTTGATCCATCCAATCTTCTTTAATAATTTATTAGGTGGTTTTCACAACCTCTACTTTTCACAGTACGTTCTACCACGTTGGCTGAATCCGCTCCCTCAGCTTTCTTCTTGATTATGCATGTTTCTATTCAATTAAGCTTGTTTTTGTCATTTGCTTCTTTTCAGTTTTTGAGTTTTTGTTTTTCTTTTATAATACTAGTTAGTATGTATCCCACAAAAACCATATTTATTAGGATTTCGATTGTTCTCTTAAGCACTTTGTGGGATGTGATTTGGAGCCATGAGGAGATGAATTAATTAATTACCATACTTTTCTAAAATGTTCAGTACCGTCCTGTCTGAACCCAAGTTAACTAACAATTCCAGAGACTCAGATTCATAATATGCTCCTAAATTCCTTGAACTGACGACATAACAATTGCTTCTGTTTCATCTACAAAAGATTCAGTCGGAAGAACTCATTTTTATCACTCTTAGCTCATAACACCATTTGTAAATCTTACAGCATGAATGTTCAACGGAGCCCATAAATGTCACATTGGTCATGCATGCACACGTATTCGATATGGTGTCAATTGTCAACCTATCGCATCTTCATTCCACAATTCACAATACATTGACCAAAAGTGGGCTTCTATTGGATAATATATATCGACATCATGAGCCTCCTGGGCCTTCATTATGCATCGTACCATTGTTATAGTACTTCTAAAATACGACCACCGTATATATACGGCTGTATATGTAAGGTATACACTATAAACATATTTGATTAAAAATATATCTATAGATATAGTACACATATATGTCGTAAAACATTAAAAGCAAAACTAAAATAGAAATCTAAATACTGTAAGGAAAAAAGAATTGTCAAACGAAAAGCCAAAACCAAACAAACTACTCACTTGTTTGGTTTCTTAGAAGTTTGTTCAGCATGATTTGACATAAGTTGCATTTGAGATGCATCGCACATGGACATCTAAATCAATTAGGCATGAGAATATGATATGTTGGAGAAAATAAGAGTCCACCGTACCACACAATTAAATTAATGAAATATGATAGATAGTAATAAAACCACAGAGAAGACAAAATATCACATAACAGAACAACCTTAAGATTTAGAACCAAACGATGAAAATATAATCTAGTTATTATCTCTCTTTATTGGTTTATTCTTTAAGCTACACAACTAATTTCGTTTTTATTTAATAAACCCCAACAGCATCGTTTAGTTGAACGTAAAAGAGAATAATATCAATTCACGAAAAACAATTTCAGTTTCTTTTTTTGGGCATAGGACCCTCTTTTTCGTCTAGTGTCTTCCATTAGATCTGAAAAGAGAGTATTTGGGTTAATTAATCGAAGTTTTTCGTGTTTCTCTCGTGTTTTACCAACTGAAACCTAAATTCAGATCTATTTCAAGTGTTCTTCTTTGTCTGTTCTTCGGTTTCCAAGAAATTTCATCACCTCTCTTCAGGTTTTTTCTCATCGTTCTTCAAGATGTCAGCAACAATGGATAAGGCCTTAATGGCTATGTCTTTGGAAGAGGAAGAAGACGACGTTCCATTTGATATGCCGGATTCGCTTGGGTTCTCCTCTGTTCAGCGAAACAAGTTAAGTCTGATTGGAAGACTTTTAAACCCAGATTACCAGGATATGCAAGATCTGATCAGGAATATGCCCCGTAAGTGGCAAAAATGGAGAAAGACCACTGGAATTGCTCTCTCCAAGGAAAAATTTCAGTTCATTTTCAACACAGAGTATGATCTTCAAGAGGTTCTTGACAAAGGTGCTCACACCTTTAATGAATGGTCTATAGCGGTAGACAGATGGTATGATTCCCCACCGCCAAACTACCTTCAGCTCATCCCTCTTTGGGTTCAGATCTGAAATCTGCCCATCAATCACTTTACGGTTCCAGCTATTACTTCTCTAAGAGAACTAATAGGTCAAGTTATCGAGGTTGCCTTTGACCCAGATAGACCTCAGCTCCAGGAATTCGTTCGAGTGAAAGTTCTCTTTGATGTTTCTAGACCATTAAGAAGATCAAATGTGATAAATATCAAAGGAGGTACCACAACAGTTAAGTTTCAATATGAAAGAGTTCAAAAGCGATGTTACGAGTGTCAAAGGCTGACTCATGAAAGGGAAGTCTGTCCCTTTTTCAAAAAAAGGAGTCAAGAGGAAGCCTTGGCTAAGAGATCTGGGAATCCATCAGATAATCCAAAGAAGTCTGTGATTTTGAAAGAATCAGACCCTTTGTTTGGTGTTTTGAGAGAAGATCAGGTTGGAACAGATTCTCTTACAGGTAGATCTAGAATTGCTCCGGAAGTACTAGAAGGAATGAGACAGTACCTCCTAGCAGCAAATGGAGAAGATCAATCTACAAAGATTGCGAGGGTCAAAAAATCAGTAGGGGAAGCTGAAAAAGATCCCTTAGCAAAAAAATCCATCTTACAGCTGGAACCCATCCCAATTTTTCACCCTAAAGTTAATCGAGAGAAAGGTCAGGTTTTCGATTACTCGAGAGACTATTCTCCTCATCATGAAGATATTTCAACTGGCTTAAGTCTATCCTTATTACCTCCAGTATCAAAGCCTTCTCTGGATAGATCATGGCTATTGGAAGATTCTCGATCCATAGAAGCGGAAGGAGGAAGTGACTACCTTGGATTGTCTCAACCATTTCAGAGTAAACCAACGGTTTTTAGGACCGGTTCCTCTGAGGCTGGTCCTTCCGGGTTTAACTCTAAAAAGGAAAAGCAAAGGAAGAGGCCTACCAAAAGCAAGAGGAAACCAAAACAGTTCAATCCGCCTATCCTCAGTGAAACTCAAGTCTTAAGTTCAGGGATCTTGGTAGGAGGAAAAGATAAAAGAAAAGCAGATGACATGAGATCAAGCATTGCTAAAGTATCAAAGCTTAATCTCAAAGAGGTGATCCCAAAGGGGGATTTCCTAATGCCCAATGAGCATTTTGAGCTGGAATTGCCAAGGCTTGGGACGATCTCAAGACTTGGCATTTCCACGTCTTAGGGAAATGCGTAAACAACATTTTCCTGAGATTATGTTCTTGATGAAAACGATGCATGGTAGAGATACTTTAGTAGATGTTCAAGCATTGTTGGGGTATAGTAGGGTGTATACAATGGATCCGGTTGGAAAGTGTGGTGGTTTAGCAGTATTTTGTAAGAGTAACGTTCAGATAGAGGTGAAATTTGCGGATAAAAACCTTCTGGACCTACAAGTTCAGTTTGGAGCCTACTCGTTTTTTGTGTCATGTATATGGAGATCCAGAATTCAAGAAAAGAAAAGTGGTTTGGGAAAGGATCAGTAGGATTGGTATCAGCAGAAGAGAGAGCTGGTGTATGTTGGGTGACTTTAATGACATTCTGCATAATGGAGAGAAGCTTGGAGGACCTAGGAGAAGCGAATATGTTTTTAAGCCATTTTCTGATATGTTATATGCTTGTCAAATGTCTGAACTTTCTAGTCACGGAAATGGTTTCACCTAGGCAGGAAAGAGATACGATTTATGGATTCAAAGCAAGTTGGATAGGGTCTTTGGAAATAAAGAATGGCTATCTCAATTTCCAGCATCAAACCAATCCATCTTAGACTTCAGAGGATCGGACCATAGACTGGTATTGATGAAGATTCTTACTTCCCAACAAGAATACAGAGATCAGTTTTGTTTTGACAAAAGACTCTTGTTCAGACCAGAGGTTGAAGCAGAGGTCATAAAAGCTTTAAAATTTATCTCATGCTCGCACAGACTGTTCTTCTTCGGGTAGATTACGTGGATGCAGGAAGGCACTTAGCTCCTGGAAAAAGAAAAATAACACTAATACGAAGGACAAGATCCATCTCGTGGAAATAGCTCTTGAAAAAGACCAATCAGCTAGATTCCCAAACCTGGATCATGTTCACTTCCTAAAAAGAGAGTTAGCCAGAGCTTACAGAGATGAGGAATTCTATTGGCACCAACGAAGCAGAGATAAATGGATGAGATGTGGAGACCGTAACACCAAATTCTTTCATTCATCAGTCAAAGGAAATAAATCAAAGAAAAGGATTGAAATCCTAAAAGACATAAATGGAAACGATCAAAAATCAGAGGCAGCTAAAGGTGAAGTGGCATGCGCCTATTTTCAGAATCTCTTCACTTCCTCAAACCCTTCTAGTTTTGCTAGCTGGTTCGTTGACTTCCCTTCTAAAATCACAGATGATATGAATAAATCTTTGCTGGAACCGGTTACAGATGAAGAGATCAAAAGAGCTACCTTTGCAATCAAACCCTCAAGCTCTCCAGGAGCTGATGGCATGTCTGGTTTGTTTTTTCAACATTTCTAGTCTACAGTTGGTCCCCAGGTTATTCTTGAAGTAAAAAAGTTTTTTGAGACAGGTATCTTCCCTTCAGAATGGAATTACACACATCTCTGTTTAATTCCAAAGATACCACACCCTTAAGAAATGGCAAACATGAGGCCAATCAGTCTTTGCTCGGTCCTTTATAAGATTGTCTCAAAGATCATTGTCCAAAGGTTACAGCCTATTCTCCCTTTGCTTGTTTCAGAAGCTCAATCTGCCTTTGTCGCTGAACGACTGATCTCTGACAATATATTGGTAGCGCATGAATTGGTCCATAGTCTCAGTGCTCACAAGAATATATCTTCAGAATTCATGGTAGTGAAATCAGACATGTCTAAAGCCTTTGACAGAGTAGAATGGAGCTACTTAAGATCCCTTCTTGGAGCTTTGGGATTTCACGAAAATGGATAAATTTGATCATGTTTTGTGTATCATCGGTTACATATTCGGTTCTGATAAATGATCAACCATTCGGAATGGTTATTCCTCAGAGAGGGCTCAGACAATGAGATCCTTTATCTCCATTTCTTTTCGTCCTCTGCACAGAAGGATTATCGCATCTTCTCAACTCAGCACAATCAGTTGGGCTCATTTCTGGGATTCAATTCATAGAAGGAGGTCCTATCATTAACCATCTCTTATTCGCAGATGATAGCCTCTTTGTGTGTAAAGCCAACAAAGAAGAGAGTTTGGAGCTACAAAGGATCCTCAATGTGTATGGAAAGGCAACTAGGCAAGTAATTAATCTCAATAAGTCCTCAATAACCTTTGGGAAATCAGTTTCAGAGATCCACAAACAAGAAATCAAGTCTACTCTACTGATTCAAAATGAGGGGGGAGTGGGTACCTACCTAGGTCTTCCAGAATGTTTCAGCGATTCCAAGATTCAAATGTTGGACTATATAAAGGATAGACTAAAGGCCAAACTATCTGGATGGTATGCTAGATCCTTGTCTCAGGGAGGAAAGGAGATTTTGCTGAAATCAGTGGCACTAGCTATGCCTGTTTTTGCGATGTCTTGCTTTAAACTGCCTAAGACTACCTGTTCCAACCTTTCTAGTGCAATGGCTCAATTTTGGTGGAGTTCTTTTGAACATAACCGTAAAATCCACTGGCAAAGTTGGGATCGGATGTGTCTTCCAAAATCACAGGTTGGACTAGGTTTCAGAGACATCGAACTCTTCAACCAAGCTCTTCTTGCAAAACAGGCTTGGAGAATCATTCAATTTCTGAATTGTTTCTTTTCAAGAGTGATGAAGAGCAGATACTTCCCAAACTGTAACTTTGTTGAAGCTTCGCTTGGTCAGAGACCATCCTTCGGATGGAGAAGTATTCTCCATGGTAGAGATTTACTCTTAAAAGGCTTGGTTAAAAAAGTTGGTAATGGTGTCTCTCTGAAAGTCTGGGTGGACAGATGGTTGGAAGATGAAGTCGAAGACAGAAGAGCCCCTTGGATCAAAAATGATCGTATTAATCCAAATCTTAATGTGCAGGAGCTCATTAATTTTGAAGAAAGAGACTGGGACTTGGATAAACTACATTATCACTTCTTTCCAGGAGACATAGCCTTGATCAAATCAGTTAAGCCTGTGGTATCCATGGATGATTTTTGGGTGTGGAAATATAATAAGAGTGGAGACTTCACAGTCAAATCAGCTTATTGGTTAGCGACAAACTCAGATGAAAATCTCCTACTACAAGAAGCTCCCATACAACCCTCCATCAACCCTCTCAAGGAACAGGTTTGGTCTATCTCAACTGATCCCAAAATCAAAGTTTTTTTGTGGAAAATGTTAAGTGGAGCCATTCCAGTTGCGGATTTACTGTCTCATAGAGGAATGAAAGTTGATAGCAGATGTCAAACTTGTGGGCTTGAAGGAGAATCAATAGAACATGCCCTTTTCAACTGCACTATCTCAAGGCAGATCTGGGCTTTGTCCGATTATCCAATGCCAGAAGGTGGTATGGCTTCAGGTTCGGTGTTCTCAATTATTCACCACTTCCTCTTAAATAAGGACAACCTGCGATGGCCTAGGGACTTGAGGAAAAGTTTCCCATGGATTATATGGACAATTTGGAAGAATCGAAACCTTCTCTTCTTTGAAGGCAAATATTTCTCCCCGCTAGAGTCAGCTCGGAAGATAAAGCAAGATGTTGAGGAATGGTTTCTGGCTCAGAATGTTCAAATCGAGGTTGCTGATGTTTCTAATATTCAGTCGGTACTGGTGCCTCCTCCTCAGTCTCCTTGGTTAGCACCAATCTCAGGTTGGGTCAAATGTAATGTAGGAGTTTCTTGGTCGAGGAGAAATAGGTTGGTAGGTGGTTCATGGGTGCTAAGAGATAACACAGGGGATGTGTTGCTGCACAGCAGAAGAGCTTTCTCAGATAAAAACTCGAAAGAGGATGCTAATCTTTGTTGTGTTTTATGGGCGATAGAAAGTATGGTTTCCCACAAGTATAACAATGTTATATTTGCTTTTGAAGATGTACAATTAGTTGGAGCAGTTCTCAGACGAAATGCTTGGCCTTCCTTCCGTTATCACGCTGCGGAATTATGGAGAGCTCTTGGTAGGTTAACTTTTTGGCGGTTTCAAGTAGAAGTCCCTTCAGCGAACAGAGGAGCTGATTTCATTGCAAAAAGTGTTACTTCTGATTGTCGTCTACAGTCATATGTTGCTATAAGTCACCTTCGCTGGCTTGACAATGTCTTTCTGAATGAGAGAGTTTAATCCTCTGTAGGCTTTGAAAAGGTGGTAGGCTAACCTTTCTTTGTTTTTTGGTACAGACCCATAGTAAGGGTGCTAAGTCCGTATTTTTGTTAGGCCTACTTGTTAAGGTTTTTAGTATAATCTTTTGTAAAGTCTGAGCCTTTATCCTCCTAATATAATTAACACTAGATGTTAAAAAAAAAAAATTGAACGTAAAAGAAAAAAAAGAAGACAAAAACTCATACTGTTTATACGGTAGCCGTACATACGCCGATAAACTCAACGTATATTCAGCCCTATTAATCCAAACCGTATTAATGAAACGTATACCTAAAACGGTCGTATATCGTATAGACACAATATATATATGGCCGCCAAAGGCGTATGTTAGAGCACTAATGCGTAGGCACCATACATCATACTGCATTGTAGGTTTCTAGGAGTGGACATATGTTTACCTCTCCATTTTTCAGTTGTCAAAGATAAGATTCCATACGATTTGTGTACATAACTTTTTCCTTTTCCTTAAAGCAGGTGTAGATATTTTATTTCGGTAATGATTTGTATATATCTTTGTGCTTTGTGGTGAGTCACGTAATGAGTTAAGCTTTACTAGTTTCTTTATTTCTATATAATACGATAACTCCTATGACCTTCAGTACTCACCAAAGCAAGAAAACAAACAAAAAAAAACCTGACATGGAACAAAAAACATTTTTCCGGTTAATTTTTCTCATAGTCACGGCCGGTTTCATCATCTCTTTCACATCCACTAACTTCTCTCACGGACCGACGAAGCTTCTTGACTGCACCGACTCTTCCTCTTCACCTCTTTGCGCTTCTAGAAACTTCCTTTTCAACAAACAACAACCACGACCAATTCCTAAACACGATCCTAAACCAAAGACTAAAAACCATGACCATGCGTCCGACACACCAAACCATCCTCTCGACCCACTCACTGTCGTGGAGTTCAACAAAGTACGATCAATACTCACCTCACACGCGCTATTCACCTCCGGTACACCTCACGCGTTCCACACCATCGTTCTTGAAGAGCCTGACAAGAACCTTGTCCGTCTTTGGGAAAAAGGGAACTCACTCCCTCCGAGGAAAGCTTCCGTTATCGCACGTGTTGGCACCAACACGCACGTGCTCACCGTTGATATCTCTACGGGTAAGGTAGAGTCAGAGAATAGCCCGGTTAATGTTTCTGGTTACCCGATGATGACCATAGAAGAGATGAACGATATGACGGTTCTACCATTCTCAAACGCGGAATTCAACCGTACGATTCTTTCTCGTGGAGTTAATCTAACGGACGTGATTTGCTACCCAATCTCATGTGGCTGGTATGGTAGTAAAGAAGATAATAACGCAAGGGTAATTAAAAACCAGTGTTTCTTGACTCAAGGTACGGCCAACTTCTACATGCGACCTATCGAAGGTTTGACTATTCTTATCGATTTAGATAAAAAGAAGGTGATCGAGATATCCGATACGGGTCGGGCTATACCCATACCCGGTTCAACGAATACTGATTACCGCTTCGAAAAGCTCGTGACCACCGACAAAACCCGACGTCTAAACCCGATATCAATCGAGCAGCCACGTGGTCCAAGCTTCGTCATAGAGGACAACCATTTGGTCAAATGGGCAAACTGGGAATTTCATTTAAAACCAGACCCGAGAGCAGGTGTGGTTCTATCACGGGTTAGGGTACATGATCCAGATACTCAAGAGACACGTGACGTGATGTACAAAGGGTTCGTGTCCGAGCTTTTTGTTCCGTACATGGATCCATCGGACGCGTGGTACTTTAAGACTTACATGGACGCAGGGGAGTACGGGTTCGGGTTACAAGCCATGCCACTCGTACCGCTTAATGATTGTCCACGAAACGCAGCGTATATGGACGGAGTTTTTGCGGCAGCCGATGGAACACCGTTTGTGAGAGAAAACATGGTTTGTATTTTCGAGAGTTACGCCGGAGATATTGGGTGGCGTCACTCCGAAAGCCCCATCACAGGCTTACCGGTCAGTGTTTTTTTTTTCCTATTTATTTAGATAGAAAAAAGTTTTAAGGTTTAAAAATTGAAGTTTATAAAAAAGAGTGATAACGTTAATTACAATTTTAATTTAATAGATAAGGGAAGTGAGACCAAAAGTGACGCTTGTGGTACGAATGGCAGCTTCGGTAGGTAACTACGATTACATCATTGATTATGAGTTCCAAACTGATGGGCTTATCAAAGCTAAGGTACTTTACTTAATCATATCCTTTTCCAATAATGTAAAAGATTCCATATGATTTCATGGAATAATGAATATTTTCATTCTCTTTGTCACGAACCACTATAGTTAATGTAGTTTACAATGACAGGTTGGGCTTAGTGGAATTTTAATGGTGAAAGGGACAACATATCAAAATAAGAACCAAGTGGAGAAAGATAAAGAAGGTAATGAAAAAGAGCTTCACGGCACGCTTCTGTCTGAAAATGTAATTGGAGTAATTCATGATCACTACGTCACTTTTTACCTTGATCTTGACGTCGATGGCCCCGACAACTCATTTGTTAAAGTGAACCTCAAGAGGCAAGAGACTGAGCCAGGTGAGTCACCGAGGAAGAGTTACCTCAAAGCAGTTAGGAACATTGCAAAAACCGAAAAGGATGGTCAGATCAAGCTTAGTTTGTATGATCCATCAGAATTCCACGTTATCAACTCTGGTAAGACAACTCGGGTTGGTAACCCGACGGGTTACAAAGTTGTGCCTAGAGCCACAGCTGCTAGTTTGCTTGACCATGATGACCCGCCGCAGAAGAGAGGAGCTTTTACCAATAACCAAATTTGGGTCACTCCCTACAACAAGTCCGAACAGTGGGCTGGTGGCTTGTTCACTTACCAAAGCCACGGTGATGATACTCTTGAAGTTTGGTCAGACAGGTAACTAATTTCGAAATAATAATTATTAATATAGTTATTGTATAGTTAAAAACCGATTGTTTAATTTATGCATTATTGGTGTCATGCAGGAATAGAGACATAGAAAACAAGGACATAGTTGTGTGGTACACACTTGGCTTCCATCACATTCCATGTCAAGAAGATTTTCCGATAATGCCCACGGTTTCTTCGAGTTTTGACTTGAAGCCCACAAATTTTTTTGAGCGCAATCCTATCCTAGGGGCTGCTCCAAACTTCGAACATGACCTTCCCGTTTGTGGAGTTCAGTCTGTTTCTGCTTGAGAAGAGTAAAGTGCAAAATAAAGATAATAACCACTTTAGAATCTTCCACAAATTACGGTACTCGTTATGTATGTCCACACAATGTTTTTATGGGCTCAAATTTAGTAATCGGATATATAGATGTAAATGCTATTGTACAAGTATGTTTATAAGCGAGAGTCCATACATGTGGATTATGTATGTTAGAATCTTCCAGATTGGCTCAATTACAAAGCCTAAATCTTTAAGATTTGCTTCATTACCAATAGTATCGACTACGGACACATGCATAGTCCCTACGTTGCCACGTTTAACCTCCTAGTCCTAGATATGAAACAGTACTGACTTTTGATTTCTTAATATATAAAAATAGTACTATGTCTTAGTTACCCACTGATAAATTAGCATTTGAAGTTTTAGACAAATAGTTTTGGACAAAAATATCACATTTTGGTGACTCGTTGGTGATCAAGTTCTCCGTGAAATCTTTGAAGATTTTTTTTAAGTTCTCTAAACTTTTTAAGACTTTTGTAAGTTTTTTTTGGAATTTATTAAGTTTTAGAAATAATTTTGTAAGTTTTTAGATTGTTTGTACGTTCAAGAAAAAAAAAAAAAAAAATCTCTTGCAAGTGCGTTTTGAGCTTCCTAAAAAAGTTCTAGGAACTTACAGTGAAATAGTATATTTTTAATATTCTACTACAAGCTAACTATACAAAATAATAACTCTTTTGCTGTCCTGCCATGTCTTATCAATGCAATGTTTGGTACATGCTTACACATAAGTGTAGCTTGTCCTTATCTCACCAAATAGTGTTAAACTTGAAAAGTACTGATCTACGTCATCATGTTCATTACCATTCAATCATCATCATATAACTCATATTTATAAAGTTAGTTTTTCTATCTTCTCATTCTGCCTACCTAACTAATATTATTTTTTAAATATTAAATTTAACTTAAAATATTTATTTAATGCATGTTTATGTTATTAAATAAATAAAAATAAATTATATAAAATCAATGAAATATTAAAATAATAAAATAATACTACAAATTTTTTTATTAGTGGTAATAATATAATTCAAATTTTTTTTAAACTAGTAATGGTTTAATTTTTAAATGGTTTAATTCAAATATATATATATATATATATATATATCTTTCACTAAGTAATGTTCATGAGATTCGGTATGGACATGATATCTTATTTTATAAAGTTTGATGTCAAAATTACTAATTAACAAGATCGTGACATGTGTCAATTGTATCATTCAGATGTTGACACGTGTTAATTCTAAATTTATTAAAAATTTTAAAAATAAAAATGTAAAAATTCAAAACTTACCAAAAAAAGATTTTATATAAAAGTAAAATAGAGAAAAAAACCTAATAAATAGAAATTTGAAATTATAATCGTCTCATATTTTTTTCACCAATCAAATAATGTATTCAAAAAGACTATTATTGTAATATATATAAGATATGAGTATGTAAGATTAACGTATGTGTTTTTGTAACTATAAAAATATTAAAGTAAAGAGATATATAATAGGTTATTTAATGTGTTCATAAATAAAAGTTGTTGGTTGTAGTAAATACTAAAGAGTATATTTTACAAGTAAAATATTTTTGTGTGTACAAATATATTTTTAGTGGTAATGTAGATAGTATATTTGTAAATGGATATACATTAGTGTATTATAACAAAAAAACAACTATTTTCTATAACTAAAAGTTTATCTCTTTACTTTTATACATTGTTTTTACTTACGAAAATAATTAAATATATATATTCTTTGTTAAATTTCATTTTATTTTAATAACTTTGAACTCATCTACAACTATTTTATTTAACTAAAAGTGTATCTATTTACTTTTTTTTCAACCAAACAATAAATTAAAAGAAAATTCCTCAGTTAGTTGCCCAAGACGGAGGGAAGTAGGCCTGGGCAAAATACCCGGATCCGAAGATCCGATCCGAACCCGATCCAAAAAACTCGATCCGAATCCGTATCCGAAATTGTAAAATACCCGAACGGATTCTAAATCTCTAAATCCAAAAATCCGAACCCAAACTTGATCCGAACTGAAATCCGAATGGGTATCCAAATATACCCACATTATTAATATATAGTAGTAATATATTAGTAATACATTAGAAATATTTATAATTTTAATAATATAAGTGTCTAAAATATTCAGATTTTTAGATACTTTTGATAATTTGAAGTATTTAAACTATTTATTAGTAAATTTGGGTAAAAAATACTCTAAATTTATAGATAAATTGTGTATTATTGAACAATTTTGTATTATTGAATAATTTAGACTAAATTAGATACTAAAATTTTGAATTATGTGAACTTTGGGTAATCCAAATTCGAACCCAAAATACCGGATCCGAATCCAATCCGAATCCAAAGTCTAGAAATACCCGAATGGGTCCTATACCTCTAAACCCAAAAACCCAAAATACATGAACCGAATCCGAACGGGTACCCGAATGTCCAGGCCTAGATGGAAGGGATTTATTAAAGAAACTTCAAAGATAAGAGAACGCGAAACACATGCAAGATACTCCGCCTTCGTATTTGCTGCACGTGAGATCCCGGAGATGAAGAATAGTAGGAAGGACTCCAACGAGTTAAACTCATCGAGCATGTTAGAGAAAGACTGGAAATCTTGGACTGCACCATAGTGAGTAATTCAGCACAATCAGTTTCAAAATGTTGACAAGTGATTCCTACAGCACATATCTACTCCATGGCCCACAACAACTCTTCTAACTCCAAATGCAGGGGGAGAGGCTCCGTCTTAAACACGAGGTGAAATATATGGACATGCAAAGATGGAGATGGAGCTGACAAGACCACCGTAAAAGAGAGCGCCTCTTTCCAGGCTAACTTATCGCCCAAGGCCTTAGTAATTATATCATTTGCCTCAATCTCTAGACCTTGAAAAACTTTTTTGTTTATGGCTTTCCAGATTGCTCTTAAAATTCATGGTAATTGAAGAAGTTGATCAGGATCACCCTTTTGAGAGGCACCCTTCGACGAGACCAGAGTCGGAGATAAATCCCAAACTTCACACGAGCGAGGACATTCAAAAAAAACATAATTAATTGTCTTAACCGCAGAGTCGTACATTTTACACCAAATGTCACACTAGATAACTCGGTGTATCTATTTACTTTTATAGATAGATTACTAAAATATTTACTTTATATTCTTTTAAATTTAATTTTATTTTTAAAAATCTAAACCCGTACATCGGGCGGGTCCTAATCTAATTATATATGTATCTTTCACTAAGTAATATTATATATGTATATGATATTAAATATGTTATCAAATTATTTATTTGTCAAGAAAACATTGTCAATAATATGTATGTTATATATCATTTAGTAAAGTAAGTTTAGTATTTATATAGATTTATGCAAGAAAACATTAAATGATTATATTTGTACTCAATAATTTATATTAATATAAAATATTTTATGTCAAAATCCTACGTAATGCGCAGGTACAGAATAAATATCCATGATTCGTTTTCTTATACTTTTGGGATGATGTCAAGAGAAAAGAAAAAAGTAGTTTATATCTTCTGTTTTTAGTAATCAACGAGATATAACCACACCATGTTAGTTATGCATGTCCGACTAAACAAAATCTGAATGCTACGAAACTAATATCTTACAAGTAATATCTTAATTAAGTAAAACAAATGGTTGGTTTTACAGTTTTACGTGAATATCTACATTATACTCTTCTTTTACCCCAAATAACAAGTAATAATTTTATTTTTTATGGTATGAGAATTGCATTTATAGATAAAGATCCGAATCGGACAACCTCGGAATGGGCAAGGCAACAAGAGGGGTCTTGAGCTTCAAGACAATCCCAAACTTCTCTTCTAAATCCAACACTTGTCCTTCCGGTATCTTCCAATCGAACGAATGCAACAGTGTCGCCAGAGTGTACAAAACCATCCTCTCGCCGAGTGCTACGCCGGCGCAAATTCTCCGGCCAGATCCAAACGGAAAATAGCTATAATTGACTCCAGTGAAATCACAAGTGTTGTTATCAAGAAACCTTTCTGGACGAAACACTGTTGGGTTCTCCCACACATTTGGGTCTCTCTGAATAGACCAAACATTGACGAAGATCTTAGTGTCTTTAGGGATAGTGTAGCCGCCCACCACTGCGGTTTCAGCCGGACGGTGAGGGACTAACAAAGGAAGGGTAGGGTGAAGCCTAAGCGTTTCTTTCATAATGGCTAATATGTAAGGAAGTCTAGTGATGTGTGATTCTTCAACAATATTGTCTTTGCCGACAACTTCGTCTAGCTCTTGTTGTGCTCTTTTTATCAGCTCCGGGTTGCTCATTAGCTCAGCCATTGCAAACTCTATCGTGTTTGTTGATGTGTCTGTGCCACCAACCACCATATCTTTCACACATAAACAATAACATTAATGAACAAATCACTTTTCATAACAAATGGTCGGAACTTAAATTCACCGACAGACTTTGCAAATGAGATCTAAATTATAACAAATATAACTATAAAACCACAATTCCGTAGTTTCGTTAAATTATGTTTTTGCAGATCAATGATTCCAAACTACCAATACTATTATCCTAAAATTATAAAAATGAAACAATTAATTATATACCGTGAGTACGGCTTTGACATGGTTAGCGGTAATGGGAACCTCCGAGTCACTTTCTTGGTCCTTTAACTTCATCAAATATTGCACGAAGTCTTTGCTTTCACCATCATGATCATCTCTTCCTTTTAGCCTTTGCATATGCTCAATGGCTCGATCGAGTACCGCATCGAGCTCTCGAGAACACACACGCATCCTCTTAACAAGCCCTTGAAGATCGAATCTCGCTAGCCACGGGAAAAAGTCAGAAACATTAGGCTCACCCAAAAGCCCGGTTAACTCAGTGATAACTCCTTTAAACTCTGTTCCGACACTCTCCATCTCGTCTGCTTCCACCGACCCTCCCCATAACATATTCATAGTCAGATTCAACATCGTCAAAAACAATTGATCTCCGACTTTAACCGGGGATTCTTCTTGACCTTGCTGGTATAGATATCTCGTTCTTTCTCGGACTTCTTTGCGTCGGAGCTCGTAGAAAGAATCCAAAGTCTTGCGGCTAAGGAGTTTGAGAACGCAGATTTTTCTAAGCTGTCTCCACTCGGCGCCGTATGGTGACCAAACGATGTCAATACCGCCATATGTAGCGGCTCGGCCAGTGATAGGAACGTCTCGGTTTGAGAAATTGATATCTTGATCGTTCAAGATCTCTCGAGACAGCGATGGAGAGTTGACCACGACGGTTAGTTTCGAGCCAAGATTGAGTTTGAAGATTGGACCGTGTTTTTTTGCTAGGTTTGCAAAGTAGGTATGAAGGTCCGGGTCAAGAAACGGGAGGTTCCCAACTATAGGTAGCCCTCGTGGTCCAGGGGGTAGAGGCGGTTGTGGCGAGCGTTTGGAGATGTACCATAGAATCGATAAGATGGCGGTGAGAATGGGAATTGCGTAAGGAGTGAGATTAAATGTGTTATCGGGAAAGAGATTTGAAATCGGAGACATTTTTGAATCTTGCAGAGTGTTTTTTGGGAAAGAAACTATGAGGTCATCTAAGAAAGTAAGAAAAGGAATGTGGATAGTATTATTTCATCGTATGTCATCTTTACTCTTACAATATAGTAATATCTATACTAGTATTTTTGCAGAAGTTTTTGCTCAAAAATACGTTTTGAAAAGTTTTGCATTTAATGCATTGAATTTAATATTAGTTACCAAAAATTTCAAAATTAATTATAGATAAAACTTAAAAAAATAAGAAAATCTGTCTACCTCATTTAAACATAAATATATGGTTCTCATTTTTATTTGAATTTATATTTATCTTATCTTGAATTATTCTATAATACATTTAGTTAATAAAAATTGTGATTTTTTCTTGCATATGATGTAATAAAATTTTTTAAAAACGGACATATATTACTCAATAGATTAATAAAAAAAATACGGATACAATATCCCACATCCACTAAAAAATTGGGCAATAGTTCAGAGTCATACTATAAAAGAGACCAAAATGATTCAGAATACAAAGAAAGTTTAATTTATTAGGCATTCAAAGTTAAAAAACTTTTATTTGGTTTATTCCAGTTCTTTATTTTAAATATTTTTAAAAGTTAAATATTATAAATATTTATATTTTATAAAACGAATAAATATTATAAATATTAATATTTTTAGAAAGTTAAACTTTTTAAAATATTAATAATACTTAAAAGTTTATGAACTTTCAAATATTATAAATATTTAAAAAGTTTAAATATTATAAATATTTCAACTTTTAAAAAAGTTAGAAGACTTTTAAAATATTAATAAAATATTTAAACTCGTACGAAACTTCAAATATGAGAAATATTCAACTGTTTTAAGAATTCTAAGTATTATAAATATTTAAATTTTATAAGAAGCGCCAATCTTATAAAATGTAAATGGTTACAATCTTAATAAATAACATATCAACTTAATCTAATATTTATAATACAAAATAATAAATATTAAAAATTAAGATGATATAGTGCGAATTAAAATATCTCGAGACGGGGTTATATAGTGGAACGGGTTTTGTCGATATTTATATAAATTGAAAATATCATTATTTCGGTATTATACGGGTAAAACATCATTTCATTATTTTGTTAACACTATTGGTATCAGAGAATAGACATATCTAATTAAATTGATTAAATAAATATTATGTAAAAAATAAATTATATTACAGTATTATATGGTTTAAACTATAAAATTAACAATTATTATACAATTATTTAACTAATAAATAAAACTTATAATATAAATATTTTAATTATATATAATTTGTCCCGCGATATACCGCGGGTCCTAATCTAATAGTAGTAATAAATCAATAATAGAGGTGATACTTCCAATGTTAATAAAATAGGAAGATATTGCAACTATGGACCCTGCATTTAAAGAAAAACAAAACCAATTTGAAAAAAAAAAAAAATGAAAAAAGGGGAAAAAGCTAATAATTTCGATGGCTTCTAACGTCACTAACAGGGGACCATTTTGTTGAGGAACAGGGGAAAGCTTTCCAAAAATTTGAGATAGATACAACACAATTGATGAATTTAAATGGATAGAACGCTACTTTCGTTGTTTCGACTATTTGACGTGAATATCCATGAGTGATGAGTCTCTTTGAAAATTCGGTCGTCGAACTTTTTTTCTCGTTTTACAAAAAAATATCACCTTTTGAAGTTTTCAATGCGATTTTTATAACTAATTTTTAGATTTGTGTTTTTTTTTTGGTAAGGTTTTTAGATTTGTGTTTTATCCAAATTTAAATAAATCTATATATAGGTTACGATGATTTAGTTGAGGATATGTTAAATAGTGGTATGTTCATATATTTAATTAGGAGTTGTCCCGTGCTACGCACGGGCTTATCTTCATATTTGTTCTATTGGCAATTTTTTTAACTGTTAGATTTTCATTTTTCTGTATTTTGTTTTTTAATTAGATTTTTTTGATAAAAATGATATTAATTTTGGGGGGAAGAGTATGTATCTTTTTTTTTTTTTGTCATCTGATTGAAAAACCATAAGTTTGAGAAAATACATATTGGAAAGAAAACAAGGGAAACATAAACAACAAATACTTGATAATGAGGCTTAAACAGCCCTCCAAGTATGACTAAAAAAACAAAGCAATGAGTCGGACTGCCTTATCACTCGTCCGTTCGCAGAATATCATGGAGCCAGGAAGGGCCTCCCAAACTCAGATATGATTGAAGTCTTCCATCGCGGGTGACACTCCCTGCAATGGCCCTTGCTGCTTTATTTGCTGAGGAAGCTATCTGCGTACACTCCTAGACCATCATGCTGTTGAGCATAAGTTCAATTTCACGAAGCAGAGCCCGAAAACGAGGCCAGTCTTGGGGAGAGTTGATGGCCTGAACCACCATCGCTCTGTCAATTTCTATGATCACCTTATCAAAATGTAGCGTCTGTAAAGCTTCTAGAGCCCAGCGGATGCACTGTAACCCCGCCAGAAACATAGAATCACACCTATTGAAAGCATCTCGAGCATGAAGTAGTACTTTACCATCAGCATCTCGAGCTATCCAGGCACCACCAACCATTGCTACCTTATTGACCCAAGACACAACAACATTACATTTAATGACCCCCGCCGGAGGTCTGAGCCACCGACCCTCCAGGATAGTACATTTCCGGTCCCATGTAGCGACAGATTGTTCAGCCTCCTGATGAGCTTCTTTCCACAGCCGCGCCTCCCAGTATGCCTTCGTTACCAGTTCCAGTGTGTCACTGTGCTTACTCTGAAACACCAGTCTGTTTCTGCCCTTCCAGATTTCCCACAACAACCAAGGAACAACCTCACGCACCTCGTCAGGCACAGCAGGATCCTGTATCATCTTGTCAAAAAATTCCCAATTCTTCACAGTGTCATTGTCAGAGAACCCTTCGCTCGGTAGTGGTATGTTAGCTACAGCAAAGGCCTGTCGAGCAGGATGACAACCAAAAAGGGTGTGGCTAATAGTTTCCACAGTGGTACCACACGTCATACACCTCAGATCAATTGGAATACCGCGAGATGCTAGCCTCTCCGACACCGCAAGCGCTCCTGAAAGCATACGCCAAAGAAACGTTTTGATTTTTGGGACAGTGTGCAGCTTTCAGAGATTGGCTTTCAGCCTGGTAGGTAGTCTCTCCTCCTCAGATGGGGAAACGTATCTCGTTGTCAACGAACTCGCTAGCCAATAGCCACTTTTCACCGAATAAGCGCCAGACTTAGTGTATGGCCATATAGAGTAATCACTCGTAGAATCTATAAACTTCATAGCCAATACCTTCTGTGCATCCAAAGGAGGGAATACTTCTTTTACCTTAGCAACATTCCATTGTCCACTTGTTGAGTCCTTAAGGTCAGCGACCTTGAGACCAACCTCGAAGAAAGTTTGGAACCGGTAAGGGGCCCTAGGATGATCTTCATGTATCCATTTGTCCAACCATACCAATGTATCCTTGCCATCCCCTATGACTCGCAGAAGTCCTTGTTTCAAGAGGTCTCGCCCATGTAGTATACTTCACCATGCATAAGAGGGACGAGAGCCTAAACCGCAGTCCATGATGGACTTACCCCGGAAATAGCGACTCTTGAAAAAACGAGCAACTAGGGAATCAGGGTTGTTTAGCATACGCCATGACTGTTTTGCTAACAGAGCCTGGTTGAAATCTTCGATGTCTTTGAAACCCAGCCCACCCTCAGATTTGACTTTACATAGCTTTTTCCAGGCCACCCATGGGATCTTTCTCTTATCTTCACTATGACTCCACCAAAAATCTCGCATTGCACTTGTCAGTTTGCGACAGAGGTTCTTACTTAATCTGAAGCAAGACATTGCATAAACGGGGAGAGCCAACGCCACTGACTTGAGCAAAATCTCTTTTCCGCCCAGTGAGAGTGACTTTGCATACCAACCATGCAGCCTCTTTTTTAATTTATCTCCAATAAAAGCTAACAGGGCCTGCTTTGAACCACTGAAACACTCAGGCAGACCCAAGTAAGAGCCCGCACCACCTTCTGCATCAATGCCTAGTGTAGCTTTTATCATCTGTTTGACTTGGTCATCTGTTTTAGCACCAACCGTTATCGCAGACTTAGAAAAATTGATCATCTGCCCTGACGCTCTACCATATAACGATAGACAGTCCAGGATCTCCTTACACTCCGCATGAGAAGCCTTGCTGACAAAAAGACTGTCATCTGCGAACAAGAGGTGTTGCACAGGAGGACATATCTCATTGAACCTGAACCCAGTTAGTCTTTCTTGATCCTGTCGACGCTGCATAACATGTACCAGGCCCTCCGCACACAAAATGAAGAGGAAGGGTGAGAGGGGATCACCTTGCCGTATACCTCTGGCCGGACTGATGAAACCATGTGCACTGCCATTTATGAGGACAGTATACGACACTGATCGAATACACGACATGATCCACTGTGTCCACTGGCTATGAAAGCCCATCTTTGTAAAAAGTACCTCCAGAAAGCTCCATTCTACTCTGTCGTATGCCTTCGACATGTCGGTTTTGATCGCAATATAATCCTTGCTGAACTTTGCGTTGGTACGTAAGGCGTGCACGATCTCATGAGCTATAAGTATATTATCAGATATCAAACGCCCGGAAACAAACGCACCTTGTGTTTCGACACCAGCTTTGGCAAACAGCGCTTTAAGCGGGAACAAAGAACGTTGGATACAATCTTGTATAGGACCAAACACAAGCTGATGGGACGCATATCCGGCATTGTGTTAGCGTTTGGTTTCTTCGGGATGAGACATATTTGTGTATGATTCCAGTCTGAAGGGAGGATACCAGAGGTAAAAAAACCTTAGAGCCCTCTTCATAGACTTCATTCCCGTTCTTATCCATCAGTGAGACTATCCGGTTCTTCATCCGTTTATAGTTAACACAACCATGAAAATAAGCCGTGTTCCTATCTCCCTCCCGCAGCCATGCCTGTCGACTCTTCTGTTTCCAGTAAATCTCCTCTTCCTTGAAAGCTTCTGAGAGATCGCGTTTAACTTGTTGAAGCTTTTGGAAATTTGGGAACAGTTTGGTAGATTCCTGCTCAAGTTCCCATTTGAGGCGTTGGATTAGGCTATGCGAATTTGTGTTTGCTGTCCGCTTCCATTTGGATAAAGCTTTCCGGCACTGAATCAAGTTTTCAGAAACTGTTCTTCCCATTCGCGAACTTTTACTCTGCCATGTTCGTTGCATAATCTCCATGGTCTCAGGCCGTTGAGCCCATCTTTTGTCATAGCAAAACCGTCCTCTAAACAAGCCAGTTTCACCCACAAAGCGCGTAATTATTGGTCTGTGGTCTGACCCCATGAACTCTAGATATTCAGTTCTGGCCCTTGGAAAAAGATTAAACCAAGCACAGTTGCCAAAACTTCTATCCAATCTAGATTGCACCCAGACATTTTCTCGCCTACCTCCCCAGGAGAAGAAATTGCCTAAACTCTGCACCTCTTTCAGTCTACAACTTCTTGCCATATTACGGAAAGGATAGAAGGACCATTCTGGGCGAGGAGGACCACCCATCTTCTTCGAATTGTCCATGAGTTCGTTAAAATCCCCCGTGAGAAACCAAGCCTCATCCCGTTGGATGCCAATTCTAACTAAGCGCTCCCACACCTCATCTCTCTTCTGCCTAACTGGGTCACCGTAAACGAAGGTGGCATAAAAAGACAGGGCTCCTTTTGTGATTCGTGTGTCTATCAGTCGAGAATCAGAGGACAATATCTCAACTGTATATGTATCTTTCCAAAACAGAGCCAAGCCTCCACTCAATCCCACCGGATTGACAATGTGCACCTTATCATAACCCAGCCAGTCCATCACTCCTACAACGTGATCACTGGAGTTTTTAGTCTCCAGGAGGAACAAAAAATCTAGAAAATGGTCACGACGCATTTCCTTTAGACGTCGAACTGCCGAGGTGCTCCCTATACCTTGACAGTTCCAACTGGTGATACTCATTGGGAATTGGGTGGTTTCTGGGGAACCACCAAACCTGATTTCAGAACATTATTGTTGAAAACTCCCAACTGAGACTCTCCCTGCGCTTGGAGGCCCATACCATTCAGACTAGCACCGTGTGATCCATTATCACTTTGACCGAAACCTTCCCCTCCTCTCTTGAAAGCTTTCGAAGACACTTCACTCTCATTCTCGGGTTTCCTTTTGGAGGATGTGCCTCCTGAAGAGGAATCACACGTTTCCCTGGACCTAGTCATTAGAGTGGTCCGAGGAAGCGAGCTCTTACCGGTTTTCTTTCGCTTCCAAGAGGATGTTGCAGAATGAGCCTTCCCCGGTTTACGAGAAATGCCATATCCTGCCGTCTCTAATAGCCCAATGTGGAATCCACCCGGTTATGCTAATACTATATTGTCCGCTGAACGCCTAATAACATTTGTACCAGCATTCCCGTTGTTCACTGCAGCTACCGATTGGAGTCGTTGTGTACCATCCCCACTAGCCTTATTCCCAGTTGCCTCCTTGTCTCCGCTGGCCTTTAGCAGCATTGGTTGTGTCAGAGTAGGCGGCGTTGGGTTCCCATAACCAAAGACCAGTCCTTTATCTTTCTCAGTGTGTTGAGTCAATGTCGGAGGAGCTTCCAGTCGAAGCATTGATCTTTGAGCCCGCGAGTCATGAGCAATAGACTCTAGTGTAGCCTTCAGTGCTTGTTCCCGTTGTGCAAGCAGGGCAGGGTCTCCAGATGCTAAGAACTTTTTCATTTCAGTCAAAACCTCTGGAGCCACAACATTGGACCTCTGGGCAAAACCAGGAGGAGCTGTTGGTTGTAGGAGGGGAAAGATTGCCTTGACCAGATCCTGAGGGAAGAGATTATCCCGGGTTGAGGTTCCAAACTCTAACTGCTTCTCCCGACTCACAGATGGGCCACCTTTTTCCCTCTGTTCCTGACGCAAAAAAGGGCATCGCTGTTTATCATGGGTGAGGCGCAAACAATGAAAACATCGCTTTATGACTCGCTCATAGTCCACATCAACAGCCGCCGTGAGTCCTTTTGGGAGTTGTAACATCTTCGTCTTGGCCAAAGGGTTTGAGACATCAAAGGTCACCCGAACACGAACAAAAGAGTTGTATTGAGATTTAAGTGGATCAAAAGCAATCTCTTCCACACACCCCACTCTTTCCGAAATAGCCTGAATCGTCTTCAGCGAGAGATAGTTCATGGGAATGTTGCTTAGCCGGATCCAAACAGAGAAAGTGGAGAGGAAGTTTAAAGGCGGTGTTTCCATCCATCTTTCCAGAATCATTCCCCAGTCATCAAAGGTCCAAAAACCGGTCTTCAGAACCTGCTCCATATCGCTTTCCAATTGGAAGATGAATTGAAATCTATCTTTAGACAAAGCAATCCCATGTACTCGATCATAAACCCCCCAGATCCGTGGCATTTTCATGATCATCTTAGCCATACTTTGACATTCTGGGTTAAGAAGCCGACCCAAAATACTCGTACGGTTCTCTACCATGACACTACACTCGCTATCCTCTGTGAGAATTACAGGACTGTCTTCCGTAATCGCCATAGACTCCATCGCCAGATTCAGATGCTCCGCCATCAGCAGTAAGAAGAGACACAATCGTCTATGGGAGAAACTAGCGCTTGGGAGGAAAGGAACCAAAATCGTCGCTTGTTTCGAAACCCTAAATATCTCCGGTTGAGATTCGAAATAATCCGGAGAATATTCACCAAATATCGCCATCTTGGAAAGCAAATCAGAATTTCCATAAAATCCCGAGAAATCCTCATGGAGGAAAAAGGCAAGTCCGGCAGAAAAAAAGAAACTCCGGCTAGATATCCCCAAGCGACGGGAGAAAGGGAACCCTCTGACACAAAGGGAGAGTCCTGAGCGAAAAAACATGTTTCTATCCACCAAAAAAGAAGAGGGCATGAAGAGTATGTATCTTAAGTAATTAAACTACACCCTCATGTATATTGGATTTCATTAATCATGTTTACTTTTTTGAATAACAAAATGTTTAAAAGCTTAGACTGATTCTCTTCTAGGACATGTTGTTTTGCGATATAACCACATTGCAATACATTCTTGGCGAATTTTGTGATTACAAAATATATGATTTATACAATGTATTTGTAAACATTGAAATGATATTTAACATTAAAATCGTCAATCAATATTTAAACAACTTCGAGAATAGTAATATGTTTGATGTAAGCTGTATGGGCAAATGATCATCGATTTTGTATTTTCTGTTGGGTCAAGACGTAATTTGTCAACTAAAAATTATAGAAGATAGACTCATATAATCATATTAATACATGTCACTTAATAACTTGTTTGGACGTTGTTTCCGTTGTGGCCTTACAAAAATTGCTGAGATCTACCATCATTTTTGAGTTTTGAATTTATCCCATGAGTAATCTTTTATTAAAGATGATGAAGTTTGGAGATATAAAATAAATATTATATTTCTTAAAGTTGCGCATTTTTCATCCTCAGATTCAGATAATGTGTAGTTTATTTCCCTTTTAATTGTTGGTAACCCCTAACATCAAAAGCACCTTTTTTGTCCTGTCAACACAAAGACGGAAAATGATATGAATCCTTCAAACTTCAAAGTCTATTCAACGGCTTTAAACCAAAAATAAAATAAAGATTACATTTTGGTGATTTTATTCACTTTGACATTGTTTAAGGCAAATCCTCATCATCTTTATTTAGTTGTTACGTAAAGATATAAGCGAAAGTTGAAAGTTAAGTCCCATATCACAAGTTAACTAAAAATCAATTACAAATCACCTCGTCTAACGTTGTTTCTTCTAATGTTTTCCTTCGACATATATATAATAGAGATCTGATCATCTATTTTAAGCTTTAGGACTTCCTATCCGTAGTAATCTTAACAAATATCCAAGTTAGAAAAATATATAAATACAAGAATGTATAATTAAATTTTAAACTCAAAAAATTCATTTTCTAACACAATTATACCGTTGTGTGATATATATCTTAGGCTAAGTTGCATTGTTTTGACTTTATAAATACGTCGTAGTGTACATGCACGTAGGCTCATGGTGTCTCCAAAACTAATAGAGCATTGTCGTTTTTTAACAGTCTCCAAATACATTTTCTCCGTGAAAACAATTCTCCACTTGTGATTGGTGTGACGATAACAGTTGGAGGATGCAACAACATCAAATCATTGATGTTGTACAACTGGCCATTAACCAATTGATCTTGAAACTTAGGCACACGATTAGGAAGGACTGAAGCTTGTATAGCACAATCCTGAATCAAAGGCAAAATGAATATGTTAAAATGGAGGTAAATCAGGGGTCAAGAGGAACAATAATAGAGATAATATACATTTTCATCAGGAAGGAGACATTTTCATCAGGAACAATAAGTAAGATATTGTTTCTTTGAAAGTCTCGAACTTCCCAAATATGGATGACCTGAACAACAATCCTATTGATACCAGTGTTTTGTGTTTCGTTGGAGGCTGAATAAAGGGTAGAGTAGGGCGGTATTGTTTTAGTTTTACCCATGATGTGAGAGAGAAGGTAAGTGTCGTCAAAGGTTGTTATTTAAAAAGAAAACTTAATGCAATGGTTGAGGGAGAGTAATCAGGGATTGGAATGAAATGTTAATGACCATGAAATCATAGGTGTTTGGTATTATTTTCATTACATTATAATTGGGTGGTAAACGTAAAGATGAAAATGAAGGATATACTTCAATGGAGTTCTTTAATTACCTTAAAGATTGTAATGAGTAATACAATTAACGTAATCATAATAAATTAATAATGGTTCATATGATTCTAATTGGTAGTGCAGATCTAAACCCCTATTAAAAAAAAAATTAAATTTGATTCCAAACAATTCGAAAACGATTTTGGACAGGATTAATGTTACATACTGTCTTTAATTACCTTAAAGATTGTAATAAGTAATACAAATATTGTACTCATAATAATGGTTCATATGATTCTAATTGGTAGTGCAGATCTAAACCCCTTTTTAAAAAAATTTTTAATTTGATTCCAAACAATTTGAAAACGATTTTGGACAGGATTAATGTTACATACTGTTTTGGAACTTCAAATAGGTGTTCGGGATCTTGACACAGACATTAAACCGGAAATGATTTAGAATTTGGTGGTGGAGTAGGAGAATTAAACCAAAGAAACCCAATGATTATGAGATCTGTGAAGGTACATCGGAGGTGGTAGCTGCTGGGAACGATGGTTGTGAGAAAGTGAGTACAGGTGAATTCGACATCGTTTGGTTCGTATACTCCTGATGGTGTAAGGACTATCAATTATATTTGTTGGGCTTGTAATTGGTCTTATTTTTTCAAGCCTAATATGAAAACTTAAATACAATAGCATTTAAGAGTAAGAGAGGACATGTGTCAGTTATATAATAAGGCAGATCTCATTTTCTAAGCAGAAGTTGAGAAAACCTTCTCTTATTATATAAGATGTATGAAATGTGTCAATATGAGTCTTTCTATGATAAAAGAGGGAGTTTAACATTTTGGGAATCTTCATTATTTGCTAATAAGTTTCCTAAATATTCCCTAAGAAGAAAGGTTATAAAGGATTAAAGAGCCTTTTAGTTTTGTACTCCACAGTTGGCAGTTGGCACTTTTATCATGATCATCCAAAATCTACTCTTACCATCTTCTTACTGGATGAAACTTCCCTATATCATGTGATGTTTACCTTTGCAGGAGTTTTAAGTAATAATATTTTGGGTGAATTACTCAAATATTACTCATTTTAGGTAATATTACCAGAATCTACAAAAAACTTTTTTATTACTAGAATGTTTTGGATATTTTCAAAATACCCAGCGTGCCCCTGTTTTATGTTACCGAAAAAAATGTAATTACAAAAATGCCATTGCCACGTCAGACGCCACGTCAGAAATCGCTGACGTGTAACCATAACTCAGCCGTAACGCGTTACATAGTATGTTGCGACTGAGTTATAGGTATGTTGCGGCTGAGTTATCGGAAAAACATTTGAGTAAGAGTGGACGGCTGACTTATTAAAATCTGGCTGAGTTATGCGCATAAGTCAGCCAAGGGTTACGGCTGACTTATTAAATCTGGCTGAGTTATGCGCATAACTCAGCTGTAGTTACGGCTGAGTTTTCACCCGATGGTTGCGTTGTCAAAATTTTGGCTGAGTTATCACAACGACACGGCTGAGTTGTCAAAATTTTGGCTGAGTTATCACAACGACACGGCTGAGTTAACATTTTCCGCCTGGCTGAGTTATGAAAAACGGCTGACTTATGAGATGTTGTTACGACTGAGTTATGGTAAAAAAACTATAACTCAGCCGTTATAGGCTGACTTAGCGACAACTCAGCCGTTTGACGGCTGAATTATTAGCAAAAGATTAATTACTAGAATGTTATTCAGTTACGGCTGACTTATCAAACGATACGGCTGAGTTACATATTTTCAGTTGATGAAGCGGCTGAGTTTGGTAGCAATTTTTTTTGCTTTTTAAATACTGTAATGTTTTTCATGTTGTGGCTGAGTTACATTGTTAACTAAACTTCTTTGTTACATTGCAAATTAAAAAATTAACTACATGCATGCCATAATATTAAAAATCTTATCATATTTAGATCTTTGTCTATTTTCATTTCAAATAATAATAAAAATTAATAATTTAGGAGAAATAAAATAACTAATTAAAAAAGTTATTAAATAAAAAAAAACAGTAAAATTATTTTTTTGATGTATGAATTAAATAAAAACAAAAAAAATAATTTTTTGGTATTATATAACTGAATTTTCGTTTTTTTTTTAATTAAAAAAAATAGATAACTCAACTTACCACATCTTTAACTCATGAAAATTTCCATGATGTTGAATAATCTTTTGAGTTAACAATTTTACAAAAGATATACCTCAAACTTGTACATCAACCATAACACATGATTATTCAAATTCAACTTCAAAAAAATTAGTTTTCTTAGTGATTGGTAACATTTTTGAATAAAATTTAGGTCTATGTCTATTTTCATTTCAAATAATAATAAAAAATTATAATTTAGGAGAAATAAAATAACTAATTAAAAAAGTTATTAAATAAAAGAAAAACAGTAAAAATTATTTTTCTTGATATATGAATTAAATAAAAACGAAAAAATAATTTTTTTGTATTATATAACTGAATTTTCGTTTTTTTTTTACTTAAAAAAATAGATAACTCAACTTACCACATCTTTAACTCATGAAAATTTCCATGATGTTGAATAATCTTTTGAGTTAACAATTTTACAAAGGATATACCTCAAACTTGTACATCAACCATAACACATGATTATTCAAACTCAACTTCAAAAAAATTAGTTTTGTTAGTGATTGGTAACATTTTTGAATAAAATTTAGGTCTATGTCTATTTTCATTTCAAATGATAATAAAAAATAATAATTTAGGAGAAATAAAATAACTAATTAAAAAAGTTAGTTTTGTTAGTGATTGGTAACATTTTTGAATAAAATTTAGGTCTATGTCTATTTTCATTTCAAATGATAATAAAAAATAATAATTTAGGAGAAATAAAATAACTAATTAAAAAAGTTAGTTTTGTTAGTGATTGGTAACATTTTTGAATAAAATTTGAGTTAAGTCCATTACTCAACTTAAGTCAATAGTAACACATGTTATCATCTATTTACTTTCAGATTTTTCTTGTGATAACTCAGCCATAACTCACTATAACTCAGCCGTACATGACCTTTCGTTTTCCCGTAAATATTATAACTCAGCCGTAAAGTCATATATATCATTCATTTACTTTCAGATTGTTTCTTGTGATAACTCAGCCATAACTCACTATAACTCAGCCGTCACATGACCTTTCGTTTTCCCGTTTTTCATAACTCAGCCGTAAAGCGATATTTTGGCGGGAAACCATCAGTTAACCTAATAATAGACATATTTCCATTCTAAATTTAAATTTTGAGTTATAATAATTTTAATATTCAATTGTTGGAGGAATACTTTTAGAAAAATAAAATTCTAAATTCGAATAATAATTATTTAATTATTTGCAATAATATCTTGTGATAAAAAGCTCACTTTATGAATTTTATTATACGTGTGGATTTGTGCAGGCACAGAATTAGTGATTTTTCGCGCTTCCCTAACAACACTTTTTGTAATATCGAGAGACGTTTTAATACTTTTAGAAAAATAAAATTCTAAATTCGAATAATAATTTATTTAATTATTTGCAATAATATCTTGTGATAAAAAGCTAACTTTATGAATTTATTATGCGTGTGGATTTGAGCAGGCACATAATTAGTGATTTTTCGCTTCTCTAAAAACACTTTTTGTAATATCGAGAGACGTATGGTTATATATTAATCTAACCGACCTATAACCGGAAATAACTAAATTTTTTTTTGATTTTTTAAAAATATATTTAAATGGTAATAATATTAGTTTATCCATTTACCACCTTAAACCAAACACATTAAAACACATTAGAACCAAAATAAAAAAACAAATAATGTTACTCATCTGAACCCTACATCTCAAACCCTAAACCCCAACCCTAACCCTAACCCCTAAACGTCATGTGTTGTATGTTTAACACATTCTGGTGAGAATGTGTAAAAATCAATTTTTCTTTATAATTATGACTTTTTATTGGTTATAATAATTGTAATATTCATATTTCAATTGTAAATTTAAATATTGAGTTATAATAATATAAACTTACAAATATTTCATAAGTCAGCCGTTTAAGTCAATAACTCAGTCATCACTTCGTCGGAATTTTTTTATTTTTTTATTCGAATTTTGAGTTTAATTTTTTAATTATTTTGTATAATATATTATGAAAAAATTAACTTTATAAATTTATTATACGAGTGAATCTGAGCAGGCACAGAATTATAATTACTATTAATATTATAACGTTTGGTGGTTATATACTTTGTTTGCGTGATAGTTACTAGAAAAACGCACAGCTCAGTTGGTTAATGACCCGTTTCTCAGGTTGTGTGTCACGGGTTCAACACCTCAAAACCCTATTTTGTGCATTTTTCGTTTTTAATAAAGGGTAAAACATTCATTTCGAATTTATCTTCTCCACCCGAACCTGTAACCCTATTTCATGGCCGCCGGTAGTTTATTCACTCGTTTTTCATCGATTTCTTTGTTAATTCAACTGTTTTTGATAACCCAATATTAGATCTAACATATATCATCCTATTTTCAGTAAAAAAAAATCAATTTTTTTTCGTTTTCCCGATTTTACAACCGATTAAGTTTTTTTTTTTGGGTTGTGACGTGGAAAATCGAAAATGATGTGTATTTAATTTGCTGATGTGTATTTTTTTCTTTTATTTTTTTTACTCAAAATCAAAAAACAAAACTCAAGGAGTAAATTGTAATTACCATAGGTCACTAAACATTTGAGTAATTTTCAAAAGATTTATAGATATAAGTAATAAACCAACTTTTGGATAACATTTCAGTAATTCTTTCTAATATTTTTCTCCTTTCAAGTATGTAGGCGAAGAGACTTTTGTAGTCATATGATATGAGGCTTCTTTGCGGTGGTTATAGTGGGTGGAGAAGTACGTATATAGCATTAGTTGATTAACACGTTGCAAATCATCTATTGATTTATGTGTGCCTTTCTTTTTACCTAGGAGACTTACATCATATACATATGGTAGGAACATAGGGGTTCCTGATGTTGAGCCTCAAAGCCATTGAAATAGCTACAAAACCTAAGGTAATTAGTGGTTAGAAATGAATATCCTTCTGATATCTCCATTATCCCAATTGATATCCATATTTTCTTGAATAAGTTTAGGAGGATCAACAAGACAACAACTGTCTAAACTTTTGCCACTCCCATGTTTGTCATATATGTGGTGGTAAGGGAAACGTGTAAGAATTATATATATATATATATATATATATATATATATATATAATTAACTAGAAATAGACTCGCCTGACGCGTGAAATATATTTAATTTTATTTTTATTAGTTATTATATATCTTAAATTTAGAAATATATTTTTGAAATGCATTTTTTTAATATGATTTTTTTAAAAAAAATGTTTAATACTTTTATATATTTGGTTCTTAATGTTTGGACGCAAAATAAAATAAACAAAACATATAAATTTTTTTTTTGATTGAAGTAATTAATTCCCTCAAAGTTTTGTTGTTTTGAATTTTATTGTTTTGTGATAAATTGTTATGTTCTTAGAGCATCTCCAACCCCACTCTATCTCAAAATCAATACTCTGTTATAGAGTAATATTTGCTCTAACCATATTCTATATCTTATTCTAAAATAGTGTAAATGGTAGGAGTACTCTATATCCAACTTTAATATTTTTACACTAATTCTATTTTAGAGTATAAAATATGCTCTATTTTAGAATAAAAATTAGAATATATATTGGAGATTATCTTAGCACACATGAGGTATGTGTAGAGACCATATATCAGACGTTGGAAACAAAAATTGAGTATTGAAATTTGTCTACAAATATTACCAGATAAATCTCATCTTTGCCTACATTTTTTCCAAAGCTGTAATATATGGATGCGATCAAGAATTACATGATGATTTGCTAGGTTTCTATAATCAGAAATTATTATCGAAACTCAGTAACATTAAAGTAGATAAATAAAAATTATGTTTTAGTCTCAATCGTAAAAAAAAATAATTGATAAATATTTATCTTTTTGCGAGTGGTTTTACAACTTTATATATTCTTTAACTCAATCTTAATATTTGATTTTCTTTTTTACTCCACAATATGTTGCTATGGTTTGATTTTCTCTATGATGATGGGTTATTTCTCCGTCCTTGTCTCTATTCTTATTCATTATGTTCTTTTAATTATAAGAAAAATGAACTCTCCAACATGTCAATTGGTGTAGATGGAAGGGAAGGCAAAATCAGAAAAATTGATATCAACAATAGATACATTCTAATTATTTTTCTGACATAACTACATTTCTAATATATATTAACTTACATCTAAATATTTTTTATAATTAACTATCTTTAAACTTATAATATCTATATGTTGACTTTTTCATCAGATTTTGATGATTTTAAAATAATATATGTGAGAAAAAAAATCAGACCGGCTCAAATTCATCCAATCAATAAATTAAACTTCTAAAACCTGAATTTTGTACTATACTAATGAGATTATGAATCTAGACAATATGTTTTAGAAGGTAAAGAATCACCAATGATTATTTTGAATAATTAATAAGTGTACTCACGATTTATCATATCCGCCAGTGTTTACTCTCTAATCTTGTAAGCACCCTTAATATATAAAAAAATGGAATAATGCATATTAAAATATGGCTCATGTCATTAAAATTTATGAAATATCTTATACTATATCTCACCTTAAATTTTGAATAAAATTCATGAAAAGAAAAGTGTGTCAAATTACCATAAAATTATTTCTATTTTCTAATCATTTTAAAATAAATAGTATAATTTCCATAAAATTATTTTGTGAAACTATTGTTTTCTATTAATTTATGGGATGATTAAGCAATTATGTTATTTTTATTTTGTTTTAGTACATACGCTTTAAAGACAGTCAAACTGTAACTTATAGAGTATTAAATAGAATTTAATTTTGTCTGAGTTTTGTCTTTAATACAAAATATATGATTATTAGATACATTGTGATTTTTTAAATATATTAGAACATATTTAATATTTTTAAATTAGTCTGTCATAAATTAATTTGGCTTCAATTTTTATTTTAAAAGTATAAAAACTTTTTTTTTGTTTTAATTGGTCTGATCTATATTTTTTAATTACTCTATCATAAATTAACTTGGTTTCAATTTTTTACTTTAAAAGTATGAAAACTTTTTTTTGTTTTAATTGATTTGATCAGTAGTTTTATTTTTATCTGAGTTTTATCTTTAATACAATATATATGATTATTAAATACAATGTGATTTTTTAAAAATATATTAGTACATATTCTATATTTTTAAATTTTGTCTTTCATAAATTAACTTGGTTTCTATTTTTACTTTAAAAGTATGAAATTTTTTTAGTTTTAATTAAGTTGATCATTAGTTTTATTTTTAGGTTATATGGTATATGCTTTGATTTAAAAATATATTATATGTTAAAACTAAAAGTTGGAAGAAATATATTTCTGTAACAATATGAAAAAAAGGTTTTCAAGCAAATTATACACCATATAAGATAAAAAAGAAATGAGGTATATAAAAAATGTTTAAGTTAAGATTAGTGAGAAAGACATGTGTCACAAATATAGAGCAACAAGTGTCGCATTGGCAGGCAAAGTTAGAAAAAAACCTTCTCATCTATATATATATATAGATAGTACACTTTACTCACTCCTTGTGCTGCCATGTCAACAATTCTCTCTGTTTAATAAACCCAAATTTTCGGCACAGCCCATATTCATATGGATTTGTTTCTTATATCTTTGAAAGCCCAGTTTTTTGTTTCTTTCAGGGTCCAATATATTTTTATTCGATGGATAGTATGTTCTGCAAATAAAACCCTTTTTCACGAAGGTCAACGCCACCGTACGCCTTGTGCGACCTCAACCGTCCCGCCTCTTCAGCGTTCCTCACTTCCATCTCTATCGTTTCGTTTTCCTTTGAAACAGATTCAAGTCTTGCATGTCAATCGTTTCGTTTTCCTTTGAAACTGTAATTCCATTCTTTCAATGTTTTCTTTTTCAATTGAAGTCCCACTACTTTCCCGTGTTACTTGAATTCCTATATAATGCTTTCCACTTGATCTCTCTTCTATATCGTAAATCTCAAATCTCTCTCTTTTACTATTTCTTTTTTCTTTCTAAGTTTTTAGTTTTAGTGTCGCCGGACGGTGCTTCAGATCTCTCTTCTAGGGTCGTCTCTCTCGACGTTGTAGAGGAGGGAAAGGTGGTGGTGGTGGAACGGCCGCAAAAGGTGATGTCACGAGATCCTCTACATCTGTCTACTGTGACCACTGCTGAGTCGTTGGTGAGTCCACATCCTTCCAGATTCCTCAGATCTCCTTTCAAAATAAAGTTTTTTACCTATTATCATGGTGTGTGCATGCATGAGATTGAAAGCAAATACTGAGCTAAACTTCTTTGTTTTTTCAAGGTTGGAGTAGTCATCCAGTGTGCAGAAAGAGGTATCACTTCATCATAAGGTCTCGAGGAGACACTAAGGCTTGCTCGAGGTGTGGTAATACTCAGAATTTCTCTGAAGGCAGCAACTGCAAGTGGTGCAGCTTGGCTCTGGATATTGAAGACTGGGTTTACTCTCAGTTTGAAGACAACACTCACCTCCTTCACGGTGTCATCCATTCCAACGGCTTTGCTCATCTCTTGTCTCTCAACGGGAGGGAAGGTGGCTCTGTTTTTTTGACTGGTCGTTCCATTGTGGACTTTTGGGACAGGCTTACATAGATAAACAAAAAAAAAACATACAAGGTTGATGCATGATCTTTATTAGACCTTGTAGTAGAGTGGATTAGGGAGCTTAAAAGTCCTTCTCCCAGGGCTGTCCTTAGCCAAATCAGCCCATTGATCTCCAATGTTCCCAATGATAGTGTGGCCATTCGTCTCCAGATTCTTTCTCTCCTCTGACTTGAAGTTCGCTATCTCCTTGCTCGAGCTTGTTGGCCTACGTTTCCCCACATTTACATATATCGATGTAAACTTATATTATATATATTTAAGTACGGTATATATGATTAAAGTTACTTTAACTATTCTTACTTGAAAAAGACATGCCTCCAGTAGGGGAAGCCAGCAGCTTTGAGATTCTTTAGAGTGACTTCCTCCAAATCTTGGAATCGTTGAGTGAGTAAGACGGGGCTAATCCCGAGTTCAAGGATGTTTTGGTAAAGATGCAAGGTCTCTGGGAGGACAGGAGCTTCTCCGGCCTCCAACCACTTCCTGAACGTCTCCGGTTCATGCTTCTCTGTTCTAAGAAACTGAACGAACAAAACGTATTGCTCTACTATATGTTGACATCTAAGAATTAATAGAATATATGGACATGATGAGTACTACTACAAGAAGTTTAACTAAAACAGTCTATGCATGGTTGTGGTAGGACTAATTATAGTAATATGTATATACCCGTATCCATATTTGGCGTAAAAGGGAACATTAGAGAGGAGGTTCTCGTCTAAGTCAAAGATCCAAACATTGTAGGTGTCATTCTTTAGGACAAAGCCTTTAGCGTAGAAATAAGCCTCTTTGCACACCGTTTTAGAGTCGTAACGGTACTGTTGGGAAGTTGTCAAGTAGTCTTCAACATAGTCTTTGCAATTTGCGGGCACCGTCTTGAAGTTTATGATGTTAGAGGTCTCAACACCAAGGTGCCAGCTTCTGCAGTTGGGGTAGCTGATGGAGAGTCGTTGTTTCTCTAAGAACTCGGCTTCATTCTCAACGATGTTTGTTGATGTGAAGAGCTCGATGAGCCTAGGAACGGGTTCTGAAGGCCGGCTGTGGGAGACCGTAGCGGCCAAGAACAAGAGAAGTGAGAGTAAGAGAATTTTCATTTTGTTTTTTTTTGTACGGTTATTTATTTAATTTATAATGTTTATCTGTGGCATATACAAAGGTTGGTATTTATAACAGTGTGAGGTTTGTTTTGCGTTATGGTTTTATTACTTATAACTTATGATGATACGATGTGCCATATGGGGAGATAAGTTTACGTGTCTAGCTTCGTTTGATGCAAATTAAATGATTGCTTATCCCATCACTATTAAGAGAATAAATGAGTTTTTTTCACTTGCACCACTCGATTTTGGAGCACGTTTTTGATCGCTAATCTTTTTTTTTTGGGGCAAACTATAGATGTTTGTAGAAGAGATGATTTGTTATTAACAGAGACTATGACACTAATCATTTCCTAGAAGAGATAATTTGTTATTAAATCATGCTTGTGCAAATAACAAAATAATGAGCAAACATAAAGAATGTCAGATATGCACAGACCATTAGTTCAAGGGAAAGATGCAGGAAAAACGTTCAACATTAAGTTCACAGTAGAAGTCATCTTCCGACCTTATTATTTAGTTCTACAACTATGTTCGTAAGATACAACTTCTCTTGCTGCGCCGGTGGAACAATCAAAGTGAAGATAGATTTAATTAAAAACCCGAGTCAATAATAGCAGTAGATTCTACTCCTACTCCGAACTTTACCTGGAACAAAATCGAGTTGATAAAGTCACTCGCAGTGACACCAATGTTGAAGTAATATGGTCCGTCGCCAAAAAAAATGGGGACTTCAAAAAAATTATAATAACTTCTGATAATTAACTAAAGAATCCAGATCGGCATCTAACTACTGATTTCGGCAAAAATTGGCAAAAGCAAATGATTTGCATTTCAACAATTCTATGAATCTTTTATTTGTTTGTAAACCATTGTTGGGTTCTTCTCAAAAAACAACTCAAACAATTCCAAAGATCAAAGTCTACTCTACATCAGAGAAATTGCTTATCTGCTAACCGTTCACTAGACCAGATATCTGCAAAACGGACCAGAACCATTCACAAATCAATAAACAAACCACAAAAGCCCCAAAAAACAAACTGATTTTAAGGCCTACAGAAAACAAGGCCCAACAGCTTAAACAAACAAAAAAACCACATAGCGAACACAAAAAAATTAACAACTATTACTTTGATACATTTTACATTTTACAAATGAACCCAACTACCTAACCAATCCAAACTCACAATTACTGAGAACAAACTACTTGCACAGGTAACTAAATACATAAGAAAATAATTAAACGATATCCTACAACCACATAATTTAAAAGCAAATAACAATACAACCACAAAATAACAACTAATTTTCATCAACCAAAACTACGGACATAATCAACCATAACTACTCCAATAAAAATTATACTTCTAATTCTATATTTTAAAGAAAACAAAACTAATAAACAACATGGTTTACCTTTATTACGTATGAAAATAGAAGTAAATAATACTAACACATAAACCATAAGAGAGAAAGAAAAAAAAAACAAATTAAAAAAATACATACCACTTAAGCAGACCCAAAATTTAATAAACACATTACCAAAAAACAAAGGAAAAAAGATGCCTAGCTACATGAAGTATCGGAGAATGCATGGTCACACATGCCAAGTATAATATTGTATAATCAACTACACGAAGTATATGTATTACATGACCACATGCATGAACTATATGACGTTATGTGGTCAACACCCTAAACATATAATCCAGTACACTGGTTGACTGACTCCGGCGAAGACCGACGTTGACTCCGGCGTTGACCAACACTGACCAAAAAAAAATATTTTAAATTTTTTAAAATTTAAAATTTAAAATAAAAAATTATTATACTAAATTAATTATGGTTTTTCATGAATAAAAAACATATTCTATTCAATATCCAAATATTTTTTATATATCTCTAATATATTCACTCTTATAATTAGTTACTTTTTATTTTTCAAGCTTAAAGTAAATAGTTAAATAAAAATTATTTATAATTATTTTCAAGACAGAAATCATTTATAATTATTTTCAAGATATAAAAATCATTTATAATTATATTTAAGATATATATATATATATATATCTGATAATCAGAATATTTATACTACAAAATCAATAAAATCAAACTCAACTACTTTCATTAGAAAATAATATGCAAAAGATTGAGTATATGACTCTTTACTCTAAATTTTGCATGGTATACAAAATTTTAGATACTCTTTACTTTAAAATTTACATACTCAAAATAACATATAAATTAAACAACAACAACAACAAGATTCACAATATTTACTTTTAATAATAAAAGATAAAAATACAAAAAATTCATTTTAGCAAAACAAATATATTTGATTTAAGGGTATGTTTGCAAAAGGGTATAGAATAAGAGTATTTTTGCAAATGCCTTTATATTATATCTTGAAAATAATTATCAGTGATTTTTATTTAACTATTAGTTTAGCTTTAAAGTTGAAAATTAACTAAGTATAAGAATGTTAATTTAATTTTTAGATTTTTTCTAAGGTTTGGATTCTCTATTTTATATTTATAATATAGTTTTGAGGAGTTAGGATTTAGTATTTGGAGTTTAAGGCTTAGAATTTAGTTATTTTATATATAGAAAAGGAGTATTTTTTAAAATGGACAACATAAAAGGGTATTTTTGAAATGACATAGGAAAAGAGGTATTTTTGAAAATCTTCCAAGAATGAATACATTAAAAATATATAAAAAATATTTAGATATTGAATATAATATTTTTAATTAATAAAAACCATAAATGATTAAATATAGTAATTTTTTAGTTTTTATTTTTAATTTTATAATTTTTTTTGGTCAACACCGGAGTCAACATCGGTCTTCACCGGAATTAATCAATCAGTGTACCAGATTATATGTCTATGATGTTGAACACATGACGTCATATAGTTCATACATGTGGCCATGCAATACATATACTTTATATAGTTGAGTATACAATAGTATACTTGATATGTGTGACCATGTATTCACCTATACTTCATGTAGCTAGCCATCTTTTTCCCAAAAACAAAATACCAAAACAACACAAAAAAAACCCACAATATAGCTCCAGCGCGTAGCGCTGGTCAATTACTAGTACTATATAAAATTCCTTGGAAATGAAAATACCAATAAACTTATCTTGAAATAGAAGTATCGCATGGCATAAATGATCAACTCATTTTTCGTAAGCGCCTGAAATAGAAGTATCACGGCGTAGATGTTCAATACAAACTAATATTATACTTCTGCAGTAATTCTGCTTAATTGAAAAGCCGGGGTAGTATATATTTTATTTTGGTATAACATATTTAATAACGGTCAATATATAAATATTTCTTTCTGTTTTTAGAAAACTTTAGCATTTACAAATAAAGATTCGAATTGGACAACCTCGGAACGGGCAAGGCAACAAGAGGTGTCTTGAGCTTTAAGACAATCCCAAACTTCTCTTCCAAATCCAACACGTGACCTTCCGGAATTTTCCATTCGAAAGAATGCAGTAGCGTTGCAAGAGTGTACAAAACCATCCGCTCGGCAAGTGCTATACCCGCACAAATTCTCCTTCCAGATCCAAATGGAAGAAACCTATAATCAGTTCCATTGAAATCACAAGACTTATCATCAAGAAACCTCTCGGGACGAAACTCAGTTGGATTCTTCCACACATTTGGGTCTCTCTGAATACACCAAGCGTTGATGAAGATCTTAGTGTTTTTAGGGATGGTGTAGCCTCCCACAACCGCGGTTTCAGTTGGACGATGAGGGACAAGCAAAGGAATGGTTGGATAAAGTCTAAGTGTTTCTTTCATAATGGCTACTATGTAAGGAAGTCTAGCGATGTGTGATTCTTCAACTATGTTGTTGTTGCCTACAACTTCGTCTAGCTCTTGTTGCGCTCTCTTCATCAACTCTGGCTTTCTTATTAGTTCGGCCATCGCAAACTCGATTGTGTTCGTTGATGTATCTGTACCGCCAACTACCATATCCTTCACATATATATAACAAATTAACACATTGAATAAGTCAGTTCTTATGAATAAACATCTTTTTTATTGGTAATTCCGTATGACAGAATAGTTTTGCGTTTCCATAAGATTTTTCCGATAAAAGTCTAGATTCTTTTCATTTTCATACATAAAATTTTCATTTTATCGATAAAAGTCTAGATTCTTACCATGAGTACGGCTTTGACATGGTTAACAGTAATGGGAACCTCCGTGTCAGCTTCTTGTTCCTTTAACTTCATCAAATGTTGCAAAAAGTCTTTACATTCACCATCATCACCATCCCTACTTCTTAGTCGTTGCATCTGCTCAATGGCTCGATCAAGTATCGCATCGAGTTCTTGAGCACACACATGCATCTTCTTCACAAGACCTTGAAGATCGAATCTAGCTAGCATTGGGAAAAAATCAGAAACATTAGGCTCTCCCAAAAGCCTAGTTATTTCAGAAATAACTCCTTTAAACTCTGTTCCAACACTCTCCATTTCCTCAGCTTTCACCGAACCTCCCCATAACATATTCATCGTAAGATTCATCATCGTTAAAAAGATCTGGTCTCCGACGTTCACCGGTGATTCTTCCTGACCTTTCTGGTACAAATACCTCGTTCTTTCCCGGATTTCTTTGCGTCGGAGCTCGTAGAAAGAATCCAAAGTTTTGCGGCTAAGAAGCTTGAGAACACAAACCTTTCTAAGCATTCTCCATTCGGCACCGTATGGTAACCAAACAAGGTCGAGACCGCCATAAGTAAGGGTTCGGGCCGTGAGAGGGACGTCATGGTTTGAGAAATTGATGTCCTGGTCTTTCAAGATCTCTCGAGCTAGTGCTGGAGTGTTGACCACGACGGTTAGTTTTGAACCAAGATTGAGTTTGTAGATTGGACCGTGACTTTGAGCAAGGTTTGTGAAGTAGGTGTGAAGATTCGGGTCAAGAAACGGAAGGTTCCCGACGATAGGTAGCCCTCGCGGTCCAGGTGGTAGAGGCGGATGGGGAGAGCGTTTGAAGCGGTACCACAGAATCGATAAGGTAGCGATGAGAACGAGAATTGCGTAAGGTTTGACATTCATCAATATTGTGTTGTCGGTGAAGAGAGTTGAAATAGGAGACATCTTTTACAGCTGTTTGTAGGGACTTAAGTTGTTGTCCCTATGATGGTATTTTATACGGTTACAAGACGTACAGCATCATTCTTCTTCACGGTAGTATACGGTACAGCATACGGTTACAACGACGTACAGCATACGGTAAGCCAATCCTAAGTAGAGGACTCGAAAGGTCTTAAGATGATAAAATTGATAACATTTGAGTGGATGATATAATTTCATCATTTCTAGAAATCAAAGAAAATATGTTCTTTCTTTTTATGTTTTGTCAAAATAAAAAATGATAATACAATTCTAGGGTCTCGATTTTTTTGAATCATTCAAACAAAACAAAATATATTTGGACCTTAAGAGAAGAGAGTTTGTGTAGTAGAAGGATTTATTGAAAAAATGTAAAGGACTAGACAACAATCATCATAAAGTTTTTTTTTTTTTTGTTAAAGTCAATCATCATCATAAGTTTCCAGAATAAAGTTTTTTTTTTTTTTTGTTAAAGTCAATCATCATCATAAAATACAATACAGTATTCTGGAAAAATATAGGATCCAAAAAACTATTTTATTTGACGCACAATAAATATTAAATTTTAATTTTAAATACGACCAAGAAAATACAACGTAGTTTTGGAAAAGACGTAATTTTAACATTATCCTTTAAAAATTACTTTAACAAACAAAAGTTTAATTTACTATATATATTTTGGTCCTTTATTTTTACGTCAAAGATATCAAACCATTTGATAAAATGAGGTAATTTTAACATTATCCTTTAACAATTTACTTTAACAAACAAAAAGTTTAATTTACTATATATATATTTGGGTCCTTTATTTTTACGTCAAAGATATCAAACCATTTGATAAAAAAAACCTCAAACAATGAAAACAAAAATTTTAAGCTTCAAATACTTTAATTTACTGGTTTTGGCAGTGACAGCAGACCCACACCTTACACGTAGGTCTGGTTTTGTAAGGTAGAATTAGTCAAACTCTCTTAATTTACAGCATTTGAAAGTTGTGCACAATTTTGTGTATTACTACTTTTCATTTTGGGAGAGAGAACATAATATTTTCGTCTTTATATGAGTCTGAAACATTTTTTTGTATCAACTACATATTAATTAAAAGATTCATTTATGATTGATTGGATAATCAAAATTACATATTTAAAATCTGAAAATAGTAATCCAGAGGATCTAGTTAGAGAATCTGTTTTTTTTTTTTCATCTAGTTTTACAATTGCATAAACATGAAACAAATGAAAAAAGAAAATGAAGCACACAACTGTAACATCCTGAAACTCAATAGATGGGCTTTTAATCTTGTGTAAATGATGAGAGGCAGCCCATTAAGTCCAAATGATGGAAAACAAAAAAAAATATTAAAACGACTAAGAGTTTTGTCATTGGTGTTGTGGCATATGTATGTATAAACTTAACCATCTCCCTCTTCATTTAGAAAAGAGTAACACCGAACCTAAGCCGCCCAAAGAGGAAAGAAGAAAACAAGTGAGAGAGAGGGAGGAGAACTCTCGTGAGGCAAAGGCACCGTCATCATAACCGATTCGTCAGTGGCCGGCGTTAACCGAAGTCGGGATACGTTGTTCACCGGAGGACAGAGGAGCTTCTACCATCACTTGTTTATTAGGTAAGGAATCCTAATTTAACTATGTTGTCTCTTTCTGAAGGTTTGAGTTATGATTTATTGGGTACTTAGAATAAATCTGGGTTTTATTATGAAGAGGAGGAAGAGTAGAACAGTTAAAGTGGAGGTTTTGGAGACTGATTTCCCGTCGAAACAGAAGGAGTTGGATAGCATTTTCAACGTCTACAGATAGATCTTGCTGCAATGAATCCATATCAATTAACGGTTTTTCAAACGGAGGTATATTCCATTCGCTATTAGTTTCGCAAGTTGATGAAAAATCACTGGATTTGTTTCAGAAAAATTACTAAGTATTTCAGATAAATTCCAGATTCAAGTTGGGGTTTTTGGAGGAGATTTCCAGTCACACCCGAGCAGTTTAGACAGTATTGACGGTGGTTCTTAACAGAAGAGTTGTCAGGGAAGCTGCCTGAATCGACAAAGTGGCCGGAAAAGGTAAACCCTAAATACCACGACGATTGCTTGTTGCACAAGAAATGACTGTGTCTGTCCAAAACAGAATACCTAATCTGGATTTCGAATGTGTTTCTTCTGCTGCAAGTTTTTGGAGTGCAGTCGCCGTTTCTAGTCACAATTTCAGTTTGTTAGTCGCAGTTCTCAATCACATTAAAGCAAAAGTGAGGGCGGGAATTGCGGAAATGCATTGGTTAACTTCTAAGCATAATTTCTTGAATTGTTTGTATAGGCTTGGAAACTATATGATTGGATATGTCTGTTGTGTCATATTGTGTGTTATTTTGATGATTAGATTTATGATAATGATTTGTAGTGATGTAGTGGTATGAGATGATGCATTATAAGATGAGTTGGTTTAATATGATGGTTAATGTATGATGATATGAGATGAGATTATATGTTGGGAGTGCGAACATGGGATTTGTTTCATGACTCATGAAGGGCGAACATGGGATTTGTTTCGTGCCATGCTAAGCCGATGGGATTTCAGTTTAGCGATATTGATGATCGTGTATATGATTGACTATGATGATATAAGAAATGTGATTTAAATATTATAATGATGCTAGGTTGAATATATGTAGAAATGTTATGCTTGTTGGATGTATATCAAGAATGTGGAGTCTGATTCTATGCTATGCAATGATTGATGAATGTGAGTAGATTGTTGTCATTGCATTTCAGTGGGCAGTGTTGACCCTCTCACTGAGTAATTAATTACTCACCCCTATTTATTATTTATTTTTCTCAGGTTAGTTGTGTTTGTTATTGAAATTTTAAAAATTGCAGTTTTGAACCAAACCAAGAAGTCAACACGTTGACCGGACTGTGTGGCGAGTCTGGGTGTTACAACAACCACGGATACTCATTGATCGAGTAGGTTGAGAAAGGAGGCCACTCTTGAGAAGACTGCACCCTTAAAACAAATTATGAGCAATTTGTTTCGAACACTTGACAATCTATTCTTCTCGACAAAATAGTCTTCATCGAGTCTATGATTTTTTAAAATGAAAAATAGGTAAAAAGGTATCGATATCGGCTTGTTCTCTTAAAGAAAAAAGTATTGATATGGCTTTAACCGGAAATAACAAATAACTATGAAGATTAACTAACGTTATGACAAATATAATACTATTGATTTTTTAGGTAACACAAAAATACTATAATTCGATCTACAAATCTGAAAAATGGATATCCGATAAAAATATGGACCTGCTAGAAACCCGATCATTTATCTTTACTCGCATATTTACTAAAAAATCATGCACACATTTTTTTCTTCTGTAATCGCATAATAATTCTTTGATCCAAAACAAAATATTCTTTTACAAATAAGGAACAAATTATAAATATTTGCAACATATAATTCCAAAAAATATAAAATTACAAACTTCTAAAAGCTTATAATCTCATGTTGTAAAGTCATTTTAAAACAGTATAAAATAGAGTACATTCTTATATATTGGTGGTATTATAAAACATTTGTAAAACAGTATTTATGAAACGGGTAAAAGATTGAGTAACAGACGGGTATTAAAAAAACTAATACTTGACACTTGATCCCTACCCGTGAATAATAGAATTATAATACCCTTAACTCGACATTGAAGTCACATGCACTTTTTTGTTGAGACTTGAAACCAATACGGATAACAAGTATTAGTGCCTAGTCAATTTGTAGTCCACGTCTAAAAAACATACACATCATATATAGTACTAAAAATAGATAAATCATCATTTAGGCAACAAAGATAAATGATCACTTGTTAATACTTTGAGAGTCTATATATATGAATTGGTGGTTTCATACATATATTTATTTCATATATTTATGCAAAAAACCTTTCATGCCACTATTTTCGCAACTTAACTTTATATTTTTTAAAAATGCAAGTTAATTATGAGAAATCACAAGTAATAACATATGTATATTGAAAAAATTTACAGTCACTTATAATTGATTTTTATAATTATAAGAAAGGATATATTTAAAACACTTTATCGGGAAAGTTTCGTTTTAATATATATGTTGATCATAATTTTTAAATAATTGACGGTGGTAGTAACATGTTATATTGTGTATTACTTTCAGTTTTGTGGAATTAACCTGTATTTTCTTAGGATAAAAATAAAATAAAAATATGATGTTTTGAAAAGTTAATTTATGAGGAAACCCTAAAATAAATACTCCCTTTGTTCCAATATACAAGATCTTTTAAGCTTTTTTCTTTGTTCAATTTATAAGATTTTTTAAATTTTTTATGCATTTATATATTAATTTAATAATTTTAACTATTTAAATTCTGCAGTATTTTTTTCTATTGGTTGAATTTGGTTAAATTATAAAATATTTAATTATTGTTTTAATTTTTGTGTGTTTTAACCAAAAACTCTTATATGATGGAACAAAGGGAGTATAGTTTTCTTTTTGTTAAATTAAGAGGATTTGTTCATTCTTATTGGTTATAATTGGTGAAAAATTATATGGTGATAAACTGATAATACTGAGCTGCGTCATTAATTTTTTCATTATGGTGATACTGATATGCGTCACTAATCAAAATTGGCCAACTAACTCAGATAATGATACTTTAAAGATAATTGGCCAAAAATGGATATGGCTGCAAACTTAAGAGGATTGGCCTGCTTGTACTCGTGATCTGGTCTGCATATATAAATCTACTTTGTTAGGAAACTAGGATCCTTACCTCACCTAATACGGAGATGCGTCATCATATTCATTATCCATTATAATATAATCAAGAAAAAAAATTTGATTTAGAACCATACGGTCCATCCGTCCATCCATCCTGTGAGTTATATATATCTTAGATAGAACAAAAACAGAAATAAAGCAAAAACTGATACCTAACAAGATTTACAAGTAGTCCTACTTCAGTAACTTACCTGGTTAAAACTTCAAAAACGCATTGTACTTTTACCCAAAAAGACCGGGTAATTTTTTGTTTTTCTTGTATATTAGTAACAATATGACAATCTTTTTACCTTTTAAGAAATAAGATTCTTATATGAAGATTTTCGCTTTTACAAATAAAGATTTGAATTATACAATCTCGGGACGGGCAGGGCGATAAGAGGCGTCTTCAGCTTCAAGGCAATCCCAAACTTCTTTTCCAAATCCAACACCTGACCTTCGGGAATATTCCAGTCGAACGAATGTAACAGTGTTGCAAGAGTGTACAAAACCACCCTCTCAGCGAGTGCTACACCGACGCAAATTCTCCTTCCAGATCCAAATGGAAGAAACCTATAATCTGTTCCAGTAAAATCACAAGACTTATTATCAAGAAACCTCTCAGGACGAAACTCAGTCGGATTATCCCACACTTGTGGGTCTCTCTGAATAGACCAAACGTTGATGAAGGTCTTAGTATTCTTAGGGATGGTGTAGCCTCCCACAACCGAGGTTTCAGTTGGAAGATGAGGGACTAGCAAAGGAACGGTTGGATAAAGTCTAAGTGTTTCTTTCATAATGGCTACTACGTAAGGCAGTTTGGTGATGTGTGATTCTTCAACAATGTTATCTTTGCCTACAACATCGTCTAGCTCTTGTTGCGCTCTCTTCATCAACTCTGGGTTTCTTATTAGTTCGGCCATCGCAAACTCTATCGTGCTGGTTGTAGTATCTGTACCACCAACTACCATATCCTTCACATATATATAACAATCACATTGATTAAGTCAGTCCTCAAGAACAAGTAAATCGTAAAACTAATTAATCTACATAGTTTGCAAGAATATGCTAATATCCTCCGAAGTTTATATTCTAAAGTATAAAAAACTGAAACTATTGAATTACCACGAGTACTGCTTTGACATGGTTAAGTGTAACAGGAACCTCCGAGTCAGGTTCTTGCTCCTTTAACTTCATCAAATGTTGCAAAAAGTCTTTACATTCACCATCATTACCATCCTCACTTCTTAGTTCTTGCATCTGTTCGATGGCTCGATCAAGTATCGCATCAACCTCTCGAGCACACACATGCATCTTCTTCACAAGTCCTTGAAGATCAAATCTAGCTAGCAATGGGAAAAAATCAGAAACGTTAGCCACTCCCAAAAGCCTAATTGTTTCGGATATAATTCCTTTAAACTTTATTCCAACACTCTCCATTTCCTCAGCTTTCACCGAACCTCCCCATAACATATTCATCGTAAGATTAATCACCGTCATAAAGATCTGGTCTCCGACGTTTACCGGTGATTCTTCTTGACCTTTCTGGTACAAGTATCTCGTTCTTTCCCGCATTGCTTTGCGTCGGAGCTCGTAGAAAGAATCCAAAGTTTTGCGGTTAAGAAGCTTGAGAACGCAAAATTTTCTAAGCATTCTCCATTGGGCACCGTATGGTAACCAAACAAGGTCGAGACCGCCATAGGTAAGGGCTCGGCCTGTGAAAGGGGCGTCATGGTTTGAGAAATTGATGTCTTGGTCTTTCAAGATCTCTCAAGCTAGTGCTGGAGAGTTGACCACAACGGTTAGTTTTGTACCAAGATTGAGTTTGAATATTGGACCATGACTTTGAGCGAGGTTTGTTAAGTATGTGTGAAGATCCGGGTCAAGAAAGGGCAGGTTCCCGACGATAGGTAGCCCTCGAGGTCCAGGCGGTAGAGGTGGATGGGGAGAGCGTTTGAAGCGGTACCACAGAATCGATAAGATGGCGATGAGAACGATGATTGCGTAAGGTTTTACATCGATTAGTATTGTGTTGTCGGTGAATAGAGTTGAAATCGGAGACATGTTTTACAGCTATTTGTAAAAGTTATGGGATGGACTTGAGTTGAGGGCTTGAGGGTGTTATAAAAGGATAAATTGATAACATTTGAGCGGATAATATAATTTTCCTCGTTTTCCTTTTATCAAAATGTTGCTTGACAAAAAAAAAAAGTTTTAAGTTGATGTCACAAAAGAAAATTGGTAGTCATGAAAACAATAATATCTTTTTTTTTTAGTTCCTTGTCAAAGAAGAAAATTGACTCTAGGTACCACAATTTTGAATTGAAGTCATTAAAAAAAATCCATCTGGACCACAAGAAAAGATTTGAAAGACTATCACGATTTTTAGAAACTTAAACAACAATCCAAAAAAAATATATTTACCAGGTTGAGTCTCGTGCGTTGCAAGAGATTATTATATTAGTTTTTTTAGTTAAAAGTCATTATGGCTTAGTTAATGTTTTTTTTTAATTTTTTTCGAGAAACTTTACAAGGTGAAGATCATAGCAACAAAGTTATTTTTGGTTAGAAGTCATTAGGGCTTTTAAATTTCTTTTTTTTATTAATTATATAATTAATTTTAAATGATCAAATTATTCTTTTCTAAATTATGAACAAGTTAAAAAGATCGTTTAATAGTTTAAACATAATTATATAATTGATGTTTGTTTTATTGAATTTTAAATTGTATTTTAGTATTCTACAATTAAGACATGTTATTTTGTGATGTAACAAAAATGTAATACACTCACGGTGGAATTTATGACTTTAAAATAGAGTGTTAATATTTTGAGTTCCTTGGAGATCTTAAAGACAAGTTGAACATTGTCCTTCTTCATCTTAAGTGGCTTGCCTTTGTTTATTTCTAGGTCTTATATTACGATTTCCACATCAAATATTCTTGTTGCATTTAGATTGTGGTATTCGATTTCAAAAAAGACATTGAGTAGTTCATTTATTTACTTAAATTATTTTTGATTTAGTTATTATTCTAAACATCCTAAATAGAATACTTTAATGCAAAAAAAAAGATAACATAGATTTGGACAGGCTGCGGCCTCTCAATTGTTAGTCTATAAGAACGTTTTGGGTAGCTCTCTACTTTATTATATAAGATAGTGATTATCACAACTTTTTACGATTTGAAAGACCATAAATTTTTGTGCGTACACATAAGGAAACAATTTCAGATCCAAAAAAAATATATATTTATTGGAGGTACAATAAGATATTATAATTTTTTTTAAAACTAAAGTTGAGGAAAAACCAAAATTCTGTGGCCGAAATAATTTTAACAAAAGAAAATTAATTTGGTATATATTCCATTAAAATCATTTTTTCCTTCAACTATGTTGTTAATAAACTTGTGACCGGAGTATACGTTGCAAAATTGATGCTAATTTGTGACTATTTGTCTTTTATAAATTACTGTCACTGAACAGTCTCAAAATGCGATTGTTTTGCGACTATAATGTTTCTATCGTAAATGTGCGACTGTTTTGCTTCTTCTATAAATTAAGTCGGGAACAGTCCTAAATGAATCGCTAAGTGGTCGCTATTTTTTGCGACTGAATATAGAGTCACAATTGGTAGTCGCTAAATGCAGGTTTTCTTGTAGTGCCCTCCATAATTTTTTAATGCAATTAGAGAAGAGAAAACCATAAGTTTTTTATGCAATGAAAAAGATTAGAGTTGAGCTCTATCAAGAATGCAAATTTAAGAATAGACAAACAACACTAGAGTCATATTTTACTAAATTTTCTTAGATATATATATATATATATATTAGTTTATATTATTATTAATTATGCTATTATCTGATTATTTTATCGAATTATGTCATTTTTATATTGGCCTTGCTTAGAACCGGAAGAATTTATTAATTTATAAAGAATATTAATTTAAAGAGTATTAATTTATAGATGTTTTATTGTATTTTCAATTACACGTTATATATATATATATATATATATATATATTTTTAAATACAAATTAATCTTCAGAAATCAAAAGTACCTGATGATACTTATATATATTAGAAAAGTATTTAAGGTCACTTATAATAAATTTTTCAAAATTATAAGAGTGGATCTAGCTACAGTGAAAGCTTCGTTTTAATATAATGTTTATTAGTATAATTTTACAAAAATTGATGGGGATAAAGCTTGTGGTGCAGACTGATCATAAGACTTTGTAATTTTTACTCGATCAAAGGAAAGTACGATGGAGTATGGTTGTCTAGGTTGTTGCCTTATGACTTTGACATTGTGTATAAAACTGGAGTGGAGAACAAAGCTGCAGAAGGTTTATAACGAATAGTGCGTCCAATGGAGGGGTCTTACAATGCCTTATTACTGTCAATAACAATGCCATCAGACATACAAATGAAGGATTTCTATGTAGAAACAGAAACGGATCCTTTTATCAGAAGTATATACGATTTAGAAATGTAAAGATGGCGCTATGCTTAATTACTAAAGGATATGTAATGGTGAATGGGAGGTTATTCTACAAGAATCGCTCGGTTATTTCGCAGTCTTCTCAATTCATTGCACTAATCTTACATGAATGTCATGATAGCTTACAAGGTGGCCATTCTGGAGTACTGAAAACACTTAACCGAATTCAGAATACTATTCAGTGGGAACATAAGAGAGAGATAGACAATACAAAGGTATGTGGTTGAATGCAATATCTGTTATAAACCCAAAAATATTCAACCTTGTCTCCAACAGATTTATTACAGCCTATTCCTATTCGAAACAAAATCAGGAAAGACTTGTCCATGGACTTTATTGAATGATTACCCAAAAAAGGGTAATTTTTTTTGTCGTTGTATCTTAGTAACAATATAACAATCTTTTCCGTTTTTAGAAAACTTTAGAGATTTTAGCCATTATAAATAAAGATACAAATTGGACAACCTTGGAATGGGCAAGGCAACAAGAGGCGTCTTGAGCTTCAAGACAATCCCAAACTTCTCTTCCAATTCCACCACTTGTCCTTCCGGTATCTTCCAATCGAACGAATGTAATAATGTTGCGAGAGTGTACAAAACCATCCTCTCGGCGAGTGCTACACCAGCGCACATTCTCCTTCCAGATCCAAATGGAAGAAACCTATAATCTGTTCCACTGAAATCACAAGACTTATTATTAAGAAACCTCTCAGGACAAAACTCAGTCGGATTATCCCACGTATTTTGGTCTCTCTGAATACACCAAGCGTTGATGAAGATCTTAGTGTTTTTAGGGATGGTGTAGCCACCCACAACAGCGGTTTCAGTGGGACAATGAGGGACAAGCAAAGGAATGGTTGGATAAAGTCTAAGTGTTTCTTTCATAATGGCTACTATGTAAGGAAGTCTAGTGATGTGTGATTCTTCAACGATATTGTCTTTGCCTACAACTTCGTCTAGCTCTTGTTGCGCTCTCTTCATCAACTCTGGGTTTCTTATTAGTTCGGCCATGGCAAACTCTATCGTGTTGGTTGATGTATCTGTACCACCAATTACCATATCCTTCACATATATATAAAAATCACATTGATTAAGTCAGTCCTCAAGAAAAAACAAACAGCTTGTCTTTTTGTATCCGAAGATCTTAAGACTAACCCACATTTTAAAAAAGAAAAGTTTACACCCTTAAGACTAATCTACATTGTTTGCAAGAATATGATATCCTCCAAAGTATAAAAACTGAAATTATTTCATTACCACGAGCACGGCTTTGACATGGTTAACCGTAACAGGAACCTCCGAGTCAGCTTCTTGCTCCTTTAACTTCATCAAATGTTGCAAAAAGTCTTTACATTCACCATCATCACCATCCTTACTTCTTAGTCTTTGCATCTGCTCAATGGCTCGATCAAGTATTGCATCGACCCCTCTAGAACACACATGCATCTTCTTCACAAGACCTTGAAGATCGAATCTAGCTAACATTGGGAAAAAATCAGAAATATTAGGCTCACCCAAAAGCCTAATTATCTCAGAAATCACTCCTTTAAACTCTGTTCCAACACTCTCCATTTCCTCTGCGTTCACCGAACCTCCCAATAACATATTCATCGTAAGATTCATCATCGCCAAAAAGAGCTGGTCTCCGACGTTCACGAGTGATTCTTCTTGACCTTTCTGGTACAAATACCTCGTTGTTTCCCGGATTTCTTTGCGTCGGAGCTCGTAGAAAGAATCCAAAGTTTTGCGGTTAAGAAGCTTGAGAACGCAAACTTTTCTAAGCATTCTATATTCGGCACCGTATGGTAACCAAACAAGGTCGAGACCGCCATAAGTATAGGCTCGCGCCGTGAGAGGAACATCACGGTTTGAGAAATTGTTGTCTTGATCTTTCAAGATCTCTTGAGCTAGTGCTGGAGAGTTGACCACAATGGTTAGTTTTGAACCAAGATTGAGTTTGAAGATTGGACCATGAATTTGAGCGAGTTTTGTGAAGTATGTGTGAAGGTCCGGGTCAAGAAACGGGAGGTTTCCGACGATAGGAAGCCCTAGCGGTCCAGGCGGTAGAGGCGGATGCGGCGAGCGTTTGAATAGATACCATAAAATCGATAAGATGGCGATGAGAACGGGAATTGCGTAAGGTTGAACATTGATTAGTATTGTGTTTTCAGTGAAAAGAGTTAAAATCGGAGACATGTTTTACAGCTGTTTGTAGAAGTTATGAGATGGACTTGAGTTGTTGTCCGTTAATGGTATTTTAATCTTCACTGAGTGGAGAACTCAAGAGTCTCAAGAGGGAATAATAAACTGATAACATTTGAGCGGATGATATAATTTTCCTTGTTTTTAATGATAATTTATCTCTAGGGACCAAAATTTAGTCATTCAAACGAAAAACAAAATCCATTTGGACCACAAAATTGTGTACTAAGATTGATTGAAAGACTATCTTAAGTATGATTGATTGTAAGGAACGTAACAACAATCGTCATAATCTTTTGTGTACATCGCAAAATACATTTTCGTAAATAGACATGGCCCGCGCATCATGTGAGTTATATATCGAGTGATACGCAACAAAATTTAGTAAATCGAGTGGTTCAATAATTTTTTTTTTTTAACAGCTAATAATTTTTTTTTACAAACTTATATGACGTACAAAAACTTTAAAAAGGCAACATACTTATCCCAAAAAAAGGTGATTATTTTACTGTATACTAGGATTATCGTAGCACGGGTCTTTTTTAATATATTATCTTGGATTTTAATATTATGAGATTATCACTCTATTACAAGTATTAATTTGTTACATTGGCAATGATATTTCTGGGGAATAAATACAAACATTGACAATGTATTATCCACTTTTTTCTAATGTAAATTGGGGTTTTTTAAAAAAAGGTTAAAAACATAATATTTTTAATATATATATATATACAGGGAAAATTTCCGAAAAAATGCCAACTATTTAATATTTGCCAGAAAAAATATGAATTTTTTCCGTTGTCAGAAAAATACGCAGACTATTGTTTAGTTGATAAAAAATACACGAACTATTATTTTTTCCAATTTCTCCTCGTCTCCATTATGACCGTTAACGGCATTGTGACGGTGTTACTATTTAAAAAAAATCAAGAAAAAAACACAAATTGCCAGAAAAATATATGAACTTTTTTTCTTTGTTAGAAAAATACATAATTTTCTATTTCTTATTTTTCCATTAACAATGTTAGAAATCATAACTCATAATTGTCTCTTGAACATCATACAAGTTTTCACTACTATTTAGGATAACTAAATTCAAGAACAAAAATACACAATTAGATTAATCGATTTTCAAATTTCTCAATTAGTATTGTTTTTGCATAAATAAATGGTGAATCTGGTTAGGTTGCAAGAGTTGATGTCCCACAAAATGGCTATAATCTACTATCTCGATCAAGTTTGCGTACACCATTCTATTTGATGATTTACACTAGATATAAGCATCATAAAAAGTACTAAATGAAGGAGATGAATATTTTATGAAAGGTCTACAAAGATCTACAAAGGTGGAAATCTCATGAAATTTTAAAGTTTAAGTGTTGATGAAGTTTCAAAATTTGTAACGTCAGTATAAATCCAAAAATAACACTAATTGAGAAATTGGAAATCGATTAATATAATTGTGTATTTTTGTTCTTGAATTTAGTTATCATAAATAATAGTGAAAACTTGTATGAAGTTCAAGAGAGCAGAGAAAATTATGAGTTATGATTTCTAACATTGTTAATGGAAAAATAAGAAATATAAATTATGTATTTTTCAGGCAAAGAAAAAAAGTTCATGTATTTTTCTGGCAAAAAATGAATAGTTTGTGTTTTTTTTCTGGAATTTTTCTTAAAAATAGTAACACTGTCACAAAGCCGTTAACGGTCGTAACAGAGATGAGAAAAATTGGAAAAAAATAATAGTTCGTGTATTTTTTTTATCAACTAAAAAATAGTCTGTATATTGTTCTAGCAACGAAAAGAGTTCATGTTTTTTCTGGCAAATATTAAATATTTGGCATTTTTTTTTGGGAATTTTTCCTATATATATATAGTCAGTTACCTATAAGAAGTGTAACCACCATTTACAAAAAAAATTTGCTAAGAATTTTGTTCCGAATTTGTTTTATCGAATTTATGAACTTAAAATTTGAAACTAATCTTACTTACTGTAGGTGTCTTTTTATCGAGAAAAGCATCAGTTACTCTTATTTTTTGATAATTGTCTGTTTACAGATAGGCATCAATTATTCTTCTAGTGTTCATTACCATAAACCTGTTGGATAAACTTCAACAAGAGTTTAAAGCACAATCCTTACCAAGGAAGATAAGGACAAAAGAGGCTTAGGACAATTCCTTAAAGGATTAGGAGTTAGTTAGTCCAAATAGAATTAGGAGATTAAGTTCTATATATATCTTTGATTGAGGTGTGATCAAGATATAAGAAGAGAGCAAACATTGTTTAGTTTTTGAGAGGATATTTTTCTAAGCAATAATATAAGAGAAGGTTTTCTTATAATTTCAAAATCTTTTCTATCTTATATTTGGTTACAGAGCTTCTAGGTTCAATCGATCAAAGTAGTGTTTCGATTACAGAAGTTTTGAACATCGAACCACAACTATGGGTGAAATAGTTGAGTCCTCACGTCCGAAGGAGCTGGAGAATGGGATCTCTCTGCAGTGTCCTCTTTTGACTTCAACAAACTACACGGTATGGTCCATGAGGATGAGGATCATGCTGCGTATTCAGAAAGTATGGGAAACAATAGAACCAGGATCAACTGATCAAGAGAAGAACGACATCGCTACTGCTCTGTTATTTCAGTCGATTCCAGAATCACTTACCATGCAGGTTGGTAACTTGAGCACTCCTAAAGCGATTTGGAACTCAATCCAGTCTAGGAATCTTGGAGCTGAACGTGTCAAGGAGGCTCGTTTGCAGACACTCATGTCAGAATTTGAGAAGTTACGAATGACGGAGAGTGATAAGGTCGACGTTTTTGCTGGAAAATTGTCGGAGATCGCAACCAAGGCAGGAGCACTTGGTGAAGTCATTGAAGAACCAAGACTTGTGAAAAAGTTCTTGAATAGTCTACCTAGAAGCAAGTTTATACATATGGTAGCTTCGCTTGAACAAGTTCTCAACCTCAACACCACAAGCTTCGAAGATATAGTAGGAAGATTAAAAGCGTTTGAGGAAAGAATTGCAGGAGAAGGACTTCCTGAAGAAAATCAAACGAAGCTAATGTTCTCCAATTCGGAACAGTATCAAACAAACTATAACAATGGAAATAATAGCTTTCGAGGCAGAGGACGTGGTAGAGGGAGAGGCTATGGAGGAAGAGGTTACAGAGGAAGAGGTAGAGGAAGAAACAATTCACAGTACAACAATCAGTACAACACACAGGATCAATCAAATACTGAACATAACAAAACACAAGACACGAAGGAGAAGACTATTATTTGTTTCTACTATGACAAACCGGGTCATTATGCTTCACAGTGTCCGGAGAAGAGTCAGAGGAATCAAGAGGCTAACAAAATCGAGACCAAACAGAGGAAGCAGACAAAGCCTTGTTCTTACACGAGATTGTCTACTTGAATGAAGAAAGGGTTATCCCAAGAAACTACACCAAGGAGGATGGGATGTGGTATTTAGACAATGGAGCTAGTAATCATATGACAGGTCATAAGGATTACTTTTCTGAGCTCAATGAGAACATTGGAGGAAAGGTAAAGTTTGGAGATGGATCTTGTGTGGAAATAAGAAGTAAAGGCTCAATAATTTTTCAAAGCAAAGGTGAGGAACAGGTTTTAGTGAATGATATCTACTACATTCCTGACCTCAAGAGCAATATCTTGAGCCTAGGACAGGCTACAGAAGTTGGCTGTGATGTGCGAATGAGAGAGAATTGGTTGACAGTTCGCGATCCAAATGACAAACTGTTGGTGAGAGTTCTGAGATCAACTAATAGACTGTACAAAATCAGTCTTAAGGTGGGAAGACCAGTTTGTTTAAATTCTCGTATCGAGGATGAAACTTGGAGGTGGCATGCTAGGCTTGGCCACATTAACTTTAAAGCTTTGAAAGCTATGTCAACACAAAAGATGGTTCATGGCTTGTCAGAGATTAAAGAAGAGAAGAAGTTGTGTGAATCGTGTCTTGTTGGGAAGCAAACACGACAGTCGTTTCCAAAAGCCACATGTATCGAGCTTCTAAGCCATTAGAGCTTCTTCATGCTGATCTGTGCGGGCCTATAACACCTGCAACCTTAGCACATAACAGATATATATTTGTTATTGTGGATGATTTTTCAAGATATATGTGGTCTGTCTTGATAAAAGAGAAAAGTGATGCATTTGGGAGCTTTAAGGCGTTCAAGAGTAGTGTGGAGAAGGAACTGGGAAAAGAAATCATTACTCTTAGAACAGACAGAGGTGGTGAATTCACCTCAAACGAGTTTAATGTCTTCTGTGAATCAGCTGGGATAAAAAGACATCTGACAGCTCCGTATACTCCACAGCAGAATGGCGTAGTGGAGAGGAGAAATAGGACTCTCATGGAGATGACAAGGAGCATTCTCAAGGCCATGGAGGTTCCAAACTACTTGTGGGGAGAAGGGGTTCGTCACAGTACGTATGTGATCAACAGGATACCCACTAAGGCACTAAACAACATTACTCCGTATGAATGTTTGCGAGAGAGAAAGCCAAACATTGATCACCTGAGAGTGTTTGGGTGTATAGCTTATGCTAAAGCTGATACTGCAGGTCTTAAGAAGTTGGATGACCGTTCGCAGTCGTTAGTTCACCTTGGTATCGAACCTGGATCCAAGGCATATCAACTGTACAACCCGACAACTAGAAGAATTGTAGTCAGCAGAGATGTTGTTTTTGATGAGAAAAACAAATGGAGCTGGAACAGAGCAGAGATCAGAGATAACAGAGAACCAGGGATGTTTCTTATGCAATGGGGAAACATAGAGGATGCTGGAAAAGGACCAATATCAACGAACTCTGCAGAACGAGATCATAGTGATGAAAACAGAGCAGAATCAGAGGATGATTTAACTCGAGAAGAAAGAATTGAAAACAGAGTTGAAGACGAGGCCATTGTTACTCAAGAGAACCAACAAACAACTTTAAGAAGATCAGAACGACAGGTTAAGAAACCAAAACGGTTTGAGGATTATGTTTTACTTGCTGAAATTGAAAGTGAGATAATGCTTTTGATGATAAATGATGAGCCACGTTTTTATGCGGAAGCCAAAGGAATGCAAGTCTGGAGATTAGCTTGCAAGGATGAGATTGATTCTATCAACAAGAATAAGACTTGGTTTCTTGTCGATAGACCACAGGGTGTGAAAGTAATTGGCCTCAAATGGGTTTTTAAAGTCAAAAGAAATGCAGACGGGACAGTAAACAAATACAAGGCGAGGCTTGTAGCTAAAGGTTATGTTCAAGAAAGTGGAGTTGATTATGAAGAAGCTTTTGCTCCTGTCGCACGTATGGAGACTATAAGGATGTTAATTGGTATGGCTGCATCAGATGGGTGGGAGATCCATCACCTTGACGTGAAAACGGCTTTCTTACATGGAGAGTTGAAAGAAGACGTTTATGTCGAACAACCTGAAGGATTTGAGATCAAGGGGGAAGAACATAGAGTTTACAAGCTGACAAAAGCTCTATACGGTCTAAGGCAAGCTCCACGAGCCTGGAACACTAAGTTGGATCAAATTCTGAAAGAATTGGGTTTCAAGAGGTGTTTGAAAGAGACTGCAGTGTATCGAAAAGAGAAGGGTAGAGATCTATTGATTGTTGCCATGTACGTTGATGATTTGTTCATCACGGGAAATATTCTCAGATCAATTGAGGAGTTTAAAGCTGGGATGTCATCAAAGTTCGAGATGTCTGATCTCAGTAAGCTCACTTACTATCTCGGTATAGAAGTGCATCAAGGGATTGATGGTATAACTATCAAGCAAGAAGGTTATGCACAGAGGATTTTAAGAGAAGCAGGACTTGAAAGCTGCAACTCGAATGTGATTCCAATGGAGTTCGGGTTGCAGGTCTCTAAATCTCTTGATGAAGCAGAGATAGATCCAACTCGGTTTAGGAGGAATGTTGGTTGCTTGAGATATCTTTTGCACACTCGTCCTGACTTGTCTTTTGCGGTGAGTGTTGTAAGCAGGTACATGCAGAGTCCAAGGAAGCCTCATGGAGAAATCATCAAGCAAATCCTGCGATATCTCAGAGGAACAACATCTTACGGTCTCAAGTACAAACGTGGAGGCAGGAAGGAGATTGTTGGCTTTAGCGACAGCAGCCACAACATTGATCAAGACGATGGGAGAAGTACTACAGGGCATTTGTTTCTTTTTGGTGAAACTCCGATCACATGGTGTACAAGGAAGCAAGACACGGTTGCTATGTCTTCATGTGAGGCTGAATTCATGGCAGTTACAGAAGGAGCCAAACAAGCTTTGTTTCTGCAGGATTTGTTTAGTGAGGTTACAGGAAAGAAGGAAGCTCAAATCATGATGTATGTTGATAATAAGTCTGCAATTGCACTTGCAAAGAACCCAGTGTTTCATGGGAAGAGCAAACACATACATAAGAGGTACTACTTTGTGCGAGAATGTATTGAGAGGGAGCTCATCCGTGTGGAGCATGTACCAGGAGTGGAACAAAAGGCTGACATTCTCACCAAGGCACTGGCTAGAGTAAAATTTGCAGAAATGAGAAGCTTGATAGGAATTCATGAAGTGAAGAAGGAAAACTTGAAGTTTAAGGGGGAAAATGTTGGATAAACTTCAAGAGTTTAAACCACAGTCCTTACCAAGGAAGATAAGGACAAAAGAGGTTTAGGACAATTCCTTAAAGGATTAGGAGTTAGTTAGTCCAAATAGAATTAGGAGATTAAGTTCTATATATATCTTTGATTGAGGTGTGATCAAGATATAAGAAGAGAGCAAACATTGTTTAGTTTTTGAGAGAATATTTTTCTAAGCAATAATATAAGAGAAGGTTTTCTTATAATTTCAAAGTCTTTTCTATCTTATAAAACCTACTTGCTTGCTTACTCTGATTTTAAACTTGAGTTCGTCCATTTAGATTCCTTACTTATCCATGACTAATTATCTATTATGAAGATGATTGATTTCTTGATCATTTGATTCTTCTTCTTATATGTTACTTTGTATATTTTTTGTTTACACGGTTTACTTTTGCAGTACATCAGTGATCCATCACACATTCTGTTAGGTGCATCGTGTTATGACACTCTTTTTCATTTTTTGTTGTATAATGAATTAGCTCATGGTATCTTTATCTGACATTATAGACATATGACATCTGAAGAGATCGATCGAGGAACATGATAAAAATATATATATATATATATATATATATATTTAGAAACTCGATCCTCCAATTATAAAAAGCAAAATATTTGAGATGCATGTTAGATTTTCATTATAAACCAATGTACCAAGAAATATTGTAGGTATGCATGCTTAACTTTAATATTGTAAAATTTAGAGATACAATATATGTTCCCAATGAGTAATCGACATTCTGTTGTTTACAATTTACATCATCCTTAGAACAAAATTAGCTACAAGCCACCGTTAAAATTCCCTTCGGGTTGATTTTTCGAAATTTTCTCTTTATAGAAGGTTTGTCTCTCTCTAGAATTTTTCTCATTCGTGTCAATGGACATAATTGTTGTTAAAGTTAGTTTCCATGTCTCTATGCAATCTTTTTTTTATAAACAAAAGCAAAATTAGGATTAGTTTTTTTTTTATAGTCTTAGGTTACATATTTAAACATTTAGGACTCTCTCATATGTTACATATCTAAATAATTTAATACACTAAATGTAAAAAACGTATGTGGTGTAATTGTTACTCCAACTTAGTCCAATAAAAAATAAGAGAATAGTAATTAAGGATAAATTGGAGACAATACTAAATTGAGAAATTTTAAATTATCAAAATTCCTAGACATAGAAATAGAAAATATTGAGTTGTAATTTGTTAAAATTTTGAAATATTATGTAATATGTTTTGTTTGAGTTAATTATTAGATTGAAATAAATTTAATTAGCAAAATGTAATGTGTGAGAATAAATGAGAGTAATCAAATTATGAATAAAATGGAGAAAACAACAGAAAAATATCAAAGGACAAATTATAAAAAATTATGAAAAAATATTTGGTATGTAATTTTTTTGTAATATATTCTTCTAAAATTAATGACAAAACTATTAATATATTAAAAAACAAAGCTGAATTAATCAAATATAAGATGACAAGTGTCATTCAAAAGAGGATGCCAAATGTCGCAAATGTTAGCAAAAGTTAGGAAAAATCTTCTCATATTATATAAAACTAGGATAGTACTTGTGCTACGATGCGGAGTTATTTTTATTTTAATTATTTTAAAGATAATTTGTATATGTTGTTTGCAATAATAATTAAAAAAATTAAAGCATGTGTTGATTGATTATCATTTTTGATTTGTTATTTACCTTAGAAACATGATTTTTCAACATTAAAAAATATATATATTTAAATACTAAAATACTCTAGGATCGCAAAAGACCAAAACCATATCATATAAATCTCATAATGAAATTTTCTGAAACATAATCCGCCTCAAACCCAAACCAAAAATTATTTCAATATCCACCTCTGTCGCACATCATAGTTATACTTATGTGGCATTAAAACTACGAGTAAATAAAAATGAAGAAAAATGTCTCACCTATCGGTTCCTAGTTTCAATCTCTTCATCAAAGAAACATCTTCATTATTTTTGCTACATCATGAAGCATTTCGAACAAAGATATGTACTTTACTCTTGTGGTCTTTTAGTATACAGTTTCGTATTTGTAAAACTCTAACATCTCTTCTTCCAAAACAAAGATATGTACTTTACTGTAGTGGAATTTTAGTCTGCAGCTTAGTATATGTAAAACTCTAACATCTTTTCTTCCAAAGGATGAGTCTTGTCTACAATCACAAGTTAACCGCAACTTCTTTATCTTCCATCACAGCTTTTTTAGTCAGCATTGTCTCCATTTGTCTATAAATCTCATAATGAAATTCTCTGAAACATAACCCGCCTCAAACCCAAACTAAAAAATATTTCAATATCCATCTCTGTCGCACATCATAGTTATACTTATGTAGCATTAAAAGTACGAGTAAATAAAAATGAAGAAAAATGTTTCACCTATCAGTTCCTAGTTTCAATCTCTTCATCAAAGAAACATCTTCATTATTCTTGCTCCATTGTGAAGAATTTCGAACAAGGATATGTACTTTACTCTTGTGGTCTTTTAGTCTGCAGTTTAGTATTTGTAAAACTATAACATCTCTTCTTCTAAAACAAAGATATGTACTTTACTCTAGTGGTCTTTTAGTTTGCAGTTTAGTATTTGTAAAACTCTAACATCTCTACTTCCAAAGGATGGGTCTTTGAAACATATCTTTTTGTGTGGTGAAATGATGGTAGTGATGATGAATGATCAGGTGGAATGCAAGGTGTTTCAATTACCCTTATGTAATTGTAGCATAAAGGATGTCAAACCATAATGCGTGTGATGCAAGCAATCAGGATGTGAACACTAATTTAAGTCAAGCCAAATATGAAAATGGTTTTGAACTAACAACCTAATGACAATAATGAAATGCAGAATGTAAAACTACTAAGACAAGAGAAAAAATGCAAGTGAACAGTATAAACAAAGCAGTAATGATTCTAAGCAGGAGCAAGAACTACACTACTACAATGCAATGAATGAAACATGATCAAACAGGATTGAATGCAATGAAACAGAAATGAAACAAGAAAGATGCAGAACATAAACAAGAACTCTGGAAGGAGCTCGAGCAAGCACTCGATCGTATGCTCTATCGAGTGGCAGGTCGAGTGACTTGATACGAAGAACAGAACCAAATTTGACAATCAAAACAGAGCCAATTGCAAGCAAATCAAACAGGAAGCGAATAACAATAATCAAACGGAGAAATCAATAAAAAAAGAAGGCTCCTACGGATGGATTCATGGGCTGGACTCAAGCTATAATTACCTAAACTGATCAACAAACCTCAGGTGGTGAAGTGATGGTAGTGATGATGAATGATCAGGTGGAATGCAAGGTGTTTCAATTACCCTTATGTAATTGTAGCATAAAGGATGTCAATCCATAATGCGTGTGATGCAAGCAATCAGGATGTGAACACTAATTTAAGTCAAGCAAATATGAAAATGGTTTTGAACTAACAACCTAATGACAATAATGAAATGCAGAATGTAAAACTAATAAGACAAGAGAAAAAATGCAAGTGAACAGTATAAACAAAGCAGTAATGATTCTAAGCAGGAGCAAGAACTACACTACTACAATGCATTGAATGAAACATGATCAAATAGGATTGAATGCAATGAAACAGAAATGAAACAAGAAAGATGCAGAACATAAACAAGAACTCTGGAAGGAGCTCGAGCAAGCACTCGATCGTATGCTCTATCGAGTGGCAGGTCGAGTGACTTGATACGAAGAACACAACCAAATTTGACAATCAAAACAGAGCCAATTGCAAGCAAATCAAACAGGAAGCAAATAACAGTAATCAAACAGAGAAATCAATAAACAAAGAAGGCTCCTAGGGATGGATTCATGGGCTGGACTCAAGCTATAATTACCTAAACTGATCAACAAACCTCAGTCAACAATGAGCTATCTCTAGACAATGATCTCATAAACTTACTAATCCATTCTCATGACAATAGCAATCAAGTTTAGATACTCCTAGACCTAGTTCTCACTAGCTAAGACATATAAAAACAGGCATTAAAGATCCAGATCATTACATGTCAAAAATCACCTTAAACAACCAAACTCTTAGGTTAAGCATGATAATCTCTAGCATTAGCTTTATCTAACAACTTAAACATTGGTATGATGATAAGAAGCTTAAGATCTATCCTTGCCCTCTCAGATATAAGAACAGTATAGAGCACATCTAATCTAAAAGAGACATTTAAACAATCAAGCTTGATCAGTTAAACAACCATAACTCTTATCCAGCCTTATCCATCCCTAAGATCCTAACACACTACTCAGATTGACTAAACATGATGAACAAAATCATAAACCCAGAAATTAATGAAACTTGCATCATTAGAAAAATAAGACAAAGATCTACAATATTGAAGAAAGAAACAAACACAAATTCTTAATACTTTGAAAGTTATGGAACCAACAAGTATCAAAAATCTAGAAGAGATAAAAGTGGCTAATGATCTAAACAAAAAGTAAATATTTCCAAGAGAATAAAACTAGGTTTTTCAGATATTTTCTCCCTAAAAGTGGCTTCCTGGCGGCCATAGAATACATTGGGTTTATATAGGAGGGATGGGAAACTCTAAAATGGCTAGAAAACAAAATAGAGAGGTGGCTCGGTCAGCTCGACCATGTGCTCGGTCGAGTGCATGGTCGAGTGACCTCTTCTTGCGTTTCTTCCACGGGTCGAGTCCCTCTCCTCACATGGTCGAGTGTCTGGTCGAGTGTGGTGGTCGAGTGGACTTCTGGACCTTGGTTCTCTTCTGCTCTAGCTCCTTTGTCTGCTTCACTTACTAGCTCTATTCCCCCTTAGCACCTTTCCATGCTCCTTGGGGTCCAAATCACTTGTTTATGCTAGAAACCATGCAAATGCTATGCAATTCTACTCTAATGCACAAACAGTCCTTAAACTACTCAATAATGACCAAACTAGCTAGTAAATCATGCAAAATGTGTAAATAAACTAAGGTAAAACATGGTGTAGTATATGAACATCAACACCCCCAAACTTAGTCTTTGCTTGCCCTCAAGCAAATAAACAAGACAAAAGAAGGAAAGTGAGGTTTGAAAGTGGGATCTCAGCTCCTAAAGCGTGATAATAAACTAGCTAGAATCAATGTCCAAGTTACTAGTACTATGATGCAAGGTGAATGAGCTTTACTTAAAGACTTTAGACAAACCTATCACAACCTTAACTGATTCAAGCCTTAGACATCCAAATGCATTCAGTTCAACTATTTCCTTTAACATTCATTAAACAAGAACATGAATCAACTTATGCAATGCTTAAACTCATTTGGAGACAATAATGGTCTCTCTTGAGAGTGGGGCTTATCAATATCAAGGTTCTCTCATAAAAAATGGATTGAGCTTTAGAAGAATGCTAAAGGTAAGAACACTTAGACAATACAAGAACAAAACCTTGTCTACCCAAAAGTACCCAAAATGTTTGATCCTAACATTCTAATCCCAAATTGTCCTAGTTCTATCCTTTAGCTTCGTCACTTCTCTTTTACCCTTTTCTCTTTTGTTTTTAAGCCTTAGGAGAGGTTTCTTATTTGAATCATCTATTGGAATGGGGGTTTCTTTCTTATTTGCTATGGTTTCCTTTTCTTCTTACTCTTTAAGACATAAAAGCTTTTTTCTATACTCTTATTTTCTTTCTTTCTTTTCATTGATTAGAACCATCTTCATCAATCTTATACTTCCCATTCTTTCACTAGAGCTTAAATTTACTTAAACACATATTCCTCCCAAAGACTTTACCCTTGTCTTTCTCTTTTCCTCTTTTCTATTCTTTCTTTAAACAAACCAAGTCCCAAACCCAAAAAGTAAACCACCTAGTCCTATCTAGTTTGAAAATTGCAAACTAGAACTACACAAAGCTTTACTCTTGTCAGCTCAAACCTAACATTTTCTACCAAGCTCAATCCCAAAAAGGCCTCACACACAAAAGAATTAACATGGCTTGAAAGAAGGGTTGGTTAAGGGTGGGGGAAACTGATTTTAATGATTAAATCAGCTACTTGGATCAACAAGAGTGGTAAAAAGGAGAAAGATGATCCAAATATGTATATGGTATCCATGAGTTTAAAGCAATGCACAAACTGATAATTAAAAGTCAATATTAGGTTCTTATAAGTAGGAAATGGCATCAAATCACAACATGCTTCAACTTAGACCAGAATGTAATATATGAATTCAAGACCTGGTTCAATCTTATGTTTCTAGCTACTCAACTAGCATCAAAGTACTATTAACTTGGGCATTGATCCTAGTTTAGTGAATTTAAACAAGCTAACAAGGCAAAACTCATCATAGATCCCTAATGCAAAATATGAAACATGCTAACAATATCCTAATATGCAATGCAAACTACATGAACACTCTTTTTTTTATGAACATTTTTTCAAAATTTTTGATTTTTTTTTTGGCTTTTTCTATGCCTTAGATGAAATGCAAATACAAACATGATTATGCTAAAAATTTGAAATAAGAAAACAAAACACAACATCAAATACTGTCTCAAACCCTCCCCCAAACTTAAATTACACATTCCTTTGTGTAAGAGAAATTTGAAAGAGGATTCAAGACTCAAAATAAAACAAAACAAGAAATGTGGTATTTATAATGGAATAGGTGATGTTGGTACCTTATGGGTTGTGGAAGAAGCTATCTACAGCCTCACTCATGCTGCCATATGTGTAGTTGGAGCTTGGAGCTTGAAGTTGGCTTGCTGAAGGAAAAGCAGGGAACTCGACTATAGCCCTCGATTGGGACTCGGTCAAGTGCTCGGTCGAGTGGCTCATTTGAGTGGGTGGTGGTGGGTAGAATTGATGTCCTTGCTGCCCATAGTAGTGTTGCATGAGGGCTGGGTCTATGAATTACTGAGGTGGGTAGGGAGGGTAAACTTGGACATAGGGATAGCCTAGATAGCCTGATGGAGCTGGAAAACCATAGGGAGGTATGGGCAGGTACTCGTCCGAGTGCATTGGGGGTGCTCGGTCGAGTGGCTGCTCGAGTGCACCGGTCGAGTGCCTCGGAAACTGCTGCTCTGCGCGAATTGGACCTCCTCTCCTCTGAGTTGGCTCATAAGATGAGGCTCTTGCTGGTTCAGCCGGATTTTCAGCCCTAGTCAATGCTCTGGTTGAGCTACTCCTCCTCAAATGATCAGTTGGTGCTGGGGATGAATTTCCACTCTTCAATTCAGCAATTTCTTTCTTTAAACCCTTTGTGGACTTAGTCATCTTCCCCATCTTCTTCTTTAATTTTCCCATGGTGCATTTCCTTGGCTAGAATGAGAGTAGAAGTGAGGTATTGGATGTCAATCCACCTTGGCTTGGTCTTCTCACCTTGAAGTGGTACATTGGCAGCTACAAGGATTGGAGTGATGATGCCTCCAATGGTTAGAACTCCAATTGAGCATCTCTTGTGTAGTTTGGTAACCCAACTTCTATAGTAAGTCAATTGGTCAATTAGGAGCATGACAAAATCTGTTGCCACACTACTCCCAAGGATAATGGTCCCATCTCTTGCTGTTGTGATGATGCCATAGAGTGCTACATCAATCATCTTAAGCTCTCCCTCATTCAAGTTTCCAGTCTCCTTCCTAGCAAAGAATGTGTTTGCTAAGGCCTTGTGGAAGTACCTTAGGACTGGACTCCTAATCTTTGAGCTCTTGGTCTTGGAAGAAGAATAGATCTTGTTATCTCTAATGGTTTCCCAAACTGCATAGAGTTCTTCCTTAGGTATGACCATGTTCTCCTCACTTCCAACTTCAAACCCATAGAGTGTAGCTAGCTCCTTGAGTGACAGCTCATACTTTTTCCCATTGATGGTGAAAACAATGTAAGCAACTCCTTTCTCTTGATCTATCCTTGTGAAGAAATGCAATTGGATGGTGGCTAAGAACTCAAAGCTTTCTTCTCTATAACCTTCCATGTGCATCCCCATGAATCTTCTTAGATTGCACTTCTCAAAGAGAAACTAAATGATATGTATATATTTTACACATTTTCATGATGCATTTGTCATTCATTTTGTTCTCTTAACTCATTGCTTTATATTGTTTTTAGTCTCTTTTGCTCAACATGCATATCTAGGTAGTCTTTGCATTGGTCTTGCATACATCTTGAATTTTGGAGTTGTTTCAGGTGTTTTAGGAGGTGTCCAAACCATCAAATGCAAATAAGGATCAGGAGAGCAGTTAAGGGACTCGATCTACACTACCCAGCGATGCAAGCTTCCACGTCCTTGATCGAGTCGAGTGAAGCTTTTACTTTAGGATTCAGCTTTCGACGTCTTCATCAAAGTTGTAGAGAATTGAGTCATCTTTCCAATGCAGTTTATTGCAAACCAATCGGAGTCGTGGTTCATGAGTTATCTCCGTTTTAGTGGACGCATGTACGTTCAGAAATCCGACTCGACCCGCATGCAAAGGAGAGCTCCCACTCGATCAGATGTTAGCAGCGACTCGACCGAGACGTCCCAGGATGGCTCCCGAGCACTCTCAAGATGCGACTCGATCAGCAGCTCCCGAGCACCCTCAAGATGCGATTCGATCGACAGTTTCTGAGCACCCTCACGTCGCAACTCGATCGAGAGTTTCTGAGCACTCTCACGATGCGACTCTATCGACGCTCTGAAACCGATGTCCTGGTTATGTCCCGAAGACGCATCCGAGAAGGATTCCCGAACCGACGTTCTACATTGTCGTTTTATGTTTTAGAGATTTTCATGTTTTTCCTATAAATAGGCTTTGTTAAGTTTTCACGGGATATCTTAGCTTTTATCTCGTTTTATTCTTTCCCTTAAGGTTTACCCTAGCCACCTAAAACGCTTGACACTTTGTATCCCGATACCTTTGAATTTATTCAGTATTTTGATTCGATTTCTTCTGCAATTTTGTTCATCTCAATTTTACCTATCTAAGAATGCTTGTTTCAATGTTTTCTGAATTTGTATCTTTGATGATGATTTTCGGATCTGAGTAGTGTGGTAGTTCTTGAGGATGGGATAGATTAGGTGGAGGATCTTAGGATGTAATGTGTTTAAGCTTTGATTGTATGATTCCCTTCTGGACTAGAGTTAGAAATACTAGTTTCTCTCTGATCAATTGGAACTGGGTTTTAGACATTTCCGCATCCAAAAGGTGTTCGATGAAATGTCTGACCAACTATTGCCAGAGACTTACGTTCCTAGCCTAAGAGATTAGTTGTCTAGGATGTTTGTTGACGTGAATGAACTTGTTTTTCATGCCTTGCTCAATTATGTTTCTCTAGCGAGAGCTAGGTTTGGAAGTGATTGAGTTTGAGTAGCTTCTGTCAAGAGATTGGATTAGCTAAGAAATGATGTTCATTGTTCAGGGATGGTTTGCTTGTGGCATGTTAAATACTCTATAGACTAGGATACTCCACCGACATCAATTACTCCCATCCTTAGGACCTCTTACTTTCTGAATTTTATTACATTCCTGAGACTGTTTCGTTTCTTGCCTTTTAGTTCATGCTTAGACTCGTTTATGTTTTTATTCATTTTCGCCTCTTGTCATGCATTCTCGTTTCTAATTCTGTGACTTATTTTCCTTTCGTATCGTCATCATTCTAGGACTGTTAGACAAACACTCTCTTTGAATTGGCTTGACTTGTGATTTCTTGATTGCATCTTGATTGCTAGTAAAGTTTCCCATTTGGATTGACACCTTTAGTACTACAACTACATAAGGTTAATTGAGACCTGCTAGGACGCACAAAAATCCTAGTATCAATTTGGCGCCGTTGCCATTTGGGAATCTTTTTGCTACATTTAAGATTTCAAGTTTTGCAAGATTAAGTTATGTTACACAATCAATCTGGGGTTGACTCTGGTATACTACCCAAACTATACTACTTCTTCGATAAACATCATAGACTCTTTGCCTCTTTTCTGAACACCATAAACTATATTTTTCTCCATTAAACATCACAAACTATACATTCTCTTCTAATTACAACAAAACGACTCTAAATTGTGATTAGATTTAGTAAACCGATAATTACGTTTTGAAAACCACGTTTACATTGAGTGAACCAAAAAAAAACAGAGCCCACGATCAGTCTCCTTCTTCTTCATATCAAAGTCCCAAAATCTTAGGGTTTATACTTCCATTAAAAATTTTAAACGCTAACAAGTTTTCTGAATTTACCTTTCAGTATTAAAGTAATCTAATGTTAAGATGTATAAACGATGGTTTCAAAAAAACAAAAGCTATCACCAAAATAACAAAACTCCAAAAGGTATCATTCATGTTTGCAAAACTAAGCTAAAGGAAACGTTCATAGCTACGTTAAAAATTTTACTCATAAACCACCATGTCGGTGCTTGTTTGCGATGGTTGCGTGAGAGAGATTGTATCAGGTACTTGAGATGATGATGACCCGACCTAAAAAATAAATACAAACAATTATCAAACGCACCAGAAAAATAACAAAAAAAAAGGATCATACCTCAGTAGTTCTTTGTCTCTTTGTCTTTTCTTTTGGATATTTTTTACACCCAGCTGCATTATGACCAGTTTCACCACAAGACGAACAACGTATAATGCGTCCCTTCCTTCCAAGTGTTTCTTTTATTGTTTTCTTCTTCGGTGACTCTTGTTTTCCTTTAATCCTTTGATATATCTTCTGTCTATTTGTTTTTTTCTTCCCGGGTAGTATAGGCTCAGGTGGTGCTGTTACCAAGCGATACATAGATGTCATCCAGAATCTTGGCCCTCTCATTGGATGTATGGACTGCTCGTAATTGTCTCGCCACAAATCAGTGCTGAAAAATCCTGATACATAATCTTCAACATTCATATCATAATCAATCATTGCTCCATAAGCATGCTCACATGGAATCCCACTGATTTGCCATTTACCACATGTACATGTTCTTCTTTTCGTGTTCACCGAATTCTTATTCCCATAAAGCATAACCTCGTAAACTCCATGAGTTGCGGGAGTTGTTTCACACTTGTTTGCATCTTTCTTCTGCTCTGCGAGAATCTTGGCAACATACTCTGTAAATCTTTCTTCGTGATTCTTGGATTTGTTATGCCTCTTCACCATTCGATGCATAGCTTGCCTCCTAATTGTCTCCAACATTGGAATCATTGCCTTAGCCCTCGCTTTTGTAATTGATGCATTGAATGATTCTGTGGCGTTGTTATCAACATCCTCACAGTTGCTTCCAAGTTTAAAGAAAGCTCTTGACCACATCTCGGGTTTCTTTTTCATCACTGAATTGTAGACATCGACATTATACTCTTTCACTTTGTTGAGATTCTCTTTAAACTCAGTCTTGTTGTAGCTCCAAGCTAGTTGCCATATTAATGGTTTGATCATATCTTTTTGTGGATGCTTCTTCTTCAAGTTCTCGATGATGTGCTTCACACAAAATCTGTGTTCAGCTTTAGGCAATTCCGTTTGCACTGAACTGATGAGTCCCTAAAAAAAAAAAATTACAACACATAGGCAGTTACGTTAGAAAGAAAGGACAAAACAGAGAGAGAAGTCAAATTTTTGATATGTACCTTTGATTTATCAGAGATCAAAACAAATCCTTCACCATCTTTGAGTTTTAAATCAGCCTTGAGTAGCTGGAGGAACCATAACCAGTTATCCCCAGTTTCAGATTGTACCACAGCCCAAGCAAGTGAATAAATCTGATTGTTTGCATCATGACCAATTGCAGCCAACAACACTCCTTTCACTGCAGTCTTTAAGAATGTACCATCAAGCCCGATAATTGGTCGACAAGAACCTCTCCAAAGTGTGCGTGTTCTTTCAAAACACACATAAAAGCGGTTGAAAACATCTTCATTGATAGAGTTAGGTATAGTTTCAACAATGGCAGTTGATCCAGGATTTGTATACATAATCTCTTTGGCATAGCCACGAATGTGAGCAAACTGTTCTTCATACTCCTTCTCAATCAACTTTAAAGCTAGCAGCCTTGCGCTCTGACATTGACCCCTAGAACTCACCAACTTCCATTGATCTTTAATGTGATTTTGAATTTCTAAAGGCATGAATTTAGGATTTACTCTTAGCTTGTCCATGAAAAGCCTTGCAATAACCGGACTTCTAAGTAGCCTGCATCTCCCATTAGCAGTACAACTGTGCTTTCGGTATGTCGATTTCACCACCCACATTTTTCTGGGCTCATCATAAGAGCAATACACCCTCCACTTACAGTTGCCAACAATGCCACACTTGAATTCAAGCCTTGTCTTCTCCCATCTTCCTTGAACCACATTATTCCCTGAGTTTAAAGCATACTCAATTACAGCCTCTTTGAACTCAACACCATTGAAGAATAATTGACCAATATATAATTTATCAACTCTGTTCTTTCGGATTCTTCTATCTCTTAAAACAATGGGATCTTCCTCTTCATCTGAACTATCTGGAATTTCATTTCGACCAACAGGCAATTCATCAACAAAATTTTCTACTGAATCTTCTACTTCAAACTCAAACCGATCTACTCCATCTTCATCATCTTCAGCTTCATCGTCGTTTTTCTTTTTCTTACCCTCTCTTTTGTTTTTTTCTAATTTGCAGTCATCTTCGTTTTCCATAATACGATTGTTATCAATATTTTCCATTTCCGTGTCGTGTTGCATCGCATCCATGTCTTCTTCGTTCATCGGATAACTGAAAAAGTAACAGCCCTAAGTTTTTGACAAAAAGTAAAAAATCTAAGCTAACAAGAGAGAAAGAGAGAGAAGCTATGAAAGGAGAGAGAGACCATACCAGGAAAATCGGGAGAAAGAGAAGTGAGTAGTTGCTGTGATAAATTGAGAGAAAGAGTGAACCCTAAGAATTTGGGACTTTGATATGGAGAAGAAAAAAACTGATCGTGGGCTCTGTTTTTTGGTTCAGTCAATGTAAACGTGGTTTTCAAAACGTGATTATCGGTTTACTAAATCTAATCACAATTTAGAGTCGTTATGTTGTAATTAGAAGAGAATGTATAGTTTGTGATGTTTAATGGAGAAAAATATAGTTTATGGTGTTCAGAAAAGGGGCAAAGAGTCTATGATGTTTATCGAAGAAGTAGTATAGTTTGGGTAGTATACCAGAGTCAACCCATCAATCTGAGTACTAACTTGTTTTGGTTGTCTGCTTGTTTGTTTTGCATCTCAGATACCTGTTGATTGCAACCTTGCATGCACACCAGATCAAGAGGGCATCAGAATCTCGTTCCTGTTATCGACGAAATCAATCGGTTGCAACGCCCACGACAAGCTCGTCAACCCACTGATCATCCCGCAAACGTCACTATGGAACAACAGCATGAACCACATCAGGGACCGCGAAACATTGGTGCTGGGGATGCACCGAACACTCATACTCAACGTGCTGGAATCGTCCCTCCCGCCGTGCCGAACAACAACTTTGAGATCAAAAGTGGTCTGATCACCATGATCCAAGGAAACAAGTTTCACGGGTTGCCTATGGAGGATCCACTCGACCACTTGGACGAGTTCGACCGTCTTTGTGGTCTCACCAAGATCAACGGTGTGAGTAAGGATGGTTACAAGCTGCGCCTCTTCCCATTCTCCCTTGGTGACAAAGCTCATCAATGGGAGAAAAACCTTCCCAAGGGATCAATCACCACCTGGGATGGCTGCAAGAAGGCATTCTTGGCAAAGTTTTTCTCCAACTCTAGAACAGCACGTCTCAGGAATGAGATCTCCAGCTTCACTCAGAAGAGCTCAGAATCATTCTGTGAAGCATGGGAGCGTTTCAAGGGTTACCACAGTCAGTGCCCACACCATGGTTTCAGCAACGAGTCATTACTGAGTACTCTCTACCGTGGTGTCCTTCCCAAAATACGCATGCTGCTTGACACCGCTTCTAACGGTAACTTCCTGAACAAGGACGTCGATGAAGGTTGGCAACTGGTGGAGAATCTCGCTCAGTCCGACGGCAACTACAACGAGGATTATGACCGCACATTTCGCGGCGACCCTGGGTCTGAAGAGAAGTACAAGAAAGACCTCAAGAATGTCAATGAGAAGCTTGACCGTATCTTGCTGAGTCAGCAGAGGAGCGTCCACTTCGTCTCTGAGGACGACCCTTTCCAAGTTCCAGATGGGGAGGGTGAGCAGAGTGAAGAGATCAGCTATGTTCACAATCAGGGTGGATACAACAAAGGTTACAACCCCTACAAGACGAACCCCAATTTATCTTACCGAAGTACCAATGTTGCTAATCCACAAGATCAGGTGTACCCGCCTCAACAACAACAGCAAGGGCAACCAAAACCTTTTGTGCCTTACAATCCGGGATTTGCTCCAAAACAACAGTTCCAGCAGGGTTACAAAGCTCCCTCAGGACCACCGCCGGGATTCCGCCCTCAACCAGTTCAGCCTACACCAACTCCAGATCAAGAACTGAAGCAGATGATGCAACAAATTTTTCAGGGCCAAGCTAGTGGTTCCATGGATACTGCAAAGAAGTTCGCTGACCTTAGTCAGAGGATGGAATGTTCCTACAATGATCTGAACGTCAAATTCGAAACTCTGAATTCGAAGATAAGGTATATGGACGGCCAATCGGCTTTTACTTCTGCACCAAAACCTGGCCAATTCCCAGGTAAAGCTGTTCAGAACCCCAAGGAATTCGCCAATGCCATTACGCTGAGAAGTGGGAAAACATTGCCTCCCAGGCAAGGAGTTCCAGACGTCACTGAGGACAGTGCGGAATTAGATGGGGATGATTTCGGTCAGGATGACGCTCAGATGGAGAACCCCGTCGAAGCAGTCAAAGATCCAATCGAGCCAGTGAAGTAATCCGAACCTGAAGCTGTTAAGGAGCCTGCTGTTCCTGAAGACAGACCTGCGAGGTTCATCCCTCCACCGTACAAGCCTCCTCTACCATTTCCAGTGAGGTTCAAGAAGCAGCTTACTGAGAAGTACAAAGCCTTGTTCGAAAAGCAAGTCAAGGAGATTGAGTTGAGAATGCCATTGCTGGATGCATTCGCACTTGTTCCTCATTACCATAAATTCCTCAAAGACTTGGTGATGGAGAGATCAAAAGAAGTTCAAGGCATGGTGGTACTAAGTCTTGAGTGCAGTGCAATCATCCAGAAGAAGGTTGTACCCAAGAAGCTCAAAGATCCTGGATCATTCACTCTACCCTGCTCCATTGGACCCATGTCTTTTGAGAGGTGTTTATGTGATCTTGGCGCTTCAGTGAATCTGATGCCATTCTCTGTGGCTAAGAGGTTGGGTTTCACAAGGTTTAAGGGATGCGACATCTCCCTCATCCTTGCAGATAGATCAGTGAGACTTCCACATGGTATCTTAGAGGACTTACCTGTCAGGATTAGAGACGTGGAAGTGCCAACCGACTTTGTGGTTCTAGAGATGGACGAAGAACCAAAGGATCCTCTAATCCTAGGAAGACCGTTCCTGGCGACTGCTGGAGCCATCATTGATGTCAGAAATGGCAAGATTGATCTCAATCTGGGAGACGACTTCATTATGAAGTTTGACATCAAGGATACTTTGAAGAAGCCAACAATAGGAGGACAAGTCTTCTACATTGAGGAGATGGATAAGTTGGCTGATGAGTTGTTGGAGGAACTAGCTGAGGAGGATCATCTCAAAACTGCTCTAACCAAGGATGGAGAAGAAGGGTTCCTGCATGGGGAGACGACTTGTTACAAGAATATGCTAGACTCCCACAGAGAAACGGACGAACCAGAAGAGTTCGAGCAGTTGTCTAACGCAGAAGAGGTATGTGTAGTTGAGACAGAGAATTCAGAACGTGAAACCTCCCACTCGACCAGTGTCAAGACCCGACTTGAGTCACCACTCGAGACACCGTTCGGACCACGCTCGATTATTACCGCTTCTGACGCCCATGCTGACGACTGGTCGGAACTGAAAGCTCCAAAGGTAGAACTCAAAACTCTTCCTTCCGGGCTCAGGTACGTCTTTCTGGGAACCAATTCTACTTATCCTGTTATAGTGAATGCTATGTTGAGTGATGATGAATTGGGGATGCTAGTAACTGAGCTGAAAAAGTATAGAAAGGCTATTGGTTATTCTTTAGATGATATCAAGGGAATTTCACCTAGTCTATGCACCCATAGGATCAATCTTGAAAATGAATCATATGCTAGTATTGAACCCCAAAGAAGATTGAATCCTAATCTGAAAGAGGTAGTTAAGAAAGAAATCCTGAAACTACTTGACGCTGGAGTTATCTATCCTATCTCTGATAGTACTTGGGTATCTCCAGTGCATTGTGTACCTAAAAAGGGAGGCATAACTGTGATCAAAAACGACAAAAATGAGTTAATCCCAACTAGAACCATCACAGGACATAGGATGTGTATAGATTATAGGAAGTTGAATGCTGTGTCTAGGAAAGATCACTTTCCTCTGCCTTTCATTGATCAAATGTTGGAAAGACTAGCTAGTCATCCCTATTATTGTTTCCTTGATGGGTATAGTGGATTCTTCCAAATCCCTATTCACCCAAATGATCAGGAAAAGACAACCTTTACTTGTCCCTATGGCATTTTTGCCTATAGACGCATGCCATTTGGCTTGTGCAATGCTCCTGCCACCTTTCAGAGGTGCATGACTTCAATTTTCTCGGATTTAATTGAGGAGTCAGTGGAAGTGTTTATGGACGACTTCTCTGTATACGGTTCCACTTTCTCCTCCTGTTTGTTGAATCTGTGCAGGGTATTGACGCGATGTGAGGAGACGAACCTGGTGCTGAACTGGGAGAAGTGCCATTTCATGGTTGAATAAGGGATCGTTCTGGGACACAAGATTTCCTAAAGAGGAATTGAGGTTGACAAGGCAAAGATTGAGGTCATGGTTCAGCTTCAACCGCCTAAGACAGTGAAGGACATCAGGAGTTTTCTGGGACATGCTGGGTTTTACAGGAGGTTCATTAAGGACTTCTCAAAAATTGCAAGACCTTTGACAAGGTTGCTGTGCAAGGAGGTTGAGTTCGAATTTGACGCAGCATGTTTGGAAGCCTTCAGCACGATCAAGGAAGCCTTGGTTTCAGCACCCATAGTGCAAGCTCCGAATTGGGATCATCCTTTTGAGATCATGTGTGATGCTTCAGACTTCGCAGTTGGAGCAGTTCTGGGACAGCGTATTGACAAGAAGCTTCATGTTATCTACTACGCGAGTCGCACCTTGGATGAGACTCAGGGAAGGTATGCTACCACAGAGAAGGAACTCCTAGCAGTTGTGTTTGCATTTGAAAAATTCAGGAGTTATCTTGTGGGTTCGAAGGTCATTGTGTACACCGATCATGCCGCTCTGAGACACATCTACTCGAAGAAGGATACCAAACCGAGACTGTTGAGATGGATCCTGCTTCTTCAGGAGTTTGACATGGAGATAGTTGACAAAAAAGGCATAGAAAACGGAGTTGCAGATCATTTGTCTCGAATGAGAATTGATGATGTTGTCCCCATAGATGATTCAATGCCAGAGGAACAACTTCTGGTAGCCCAGGTTTGTGAGCGGATGCATGACACAGGGGTTGAGAACCTAAAAATCAGATGCATGGCAATCACTTCTGAGACTGCACCCTGGTATGCAGATGTTGTGAATTACAAGGTATGTGGAGAAGTTCCTGATGACATGGATACATACAGGAAGAAGAAGCTTTTCAGAGAGGTCAACCACTACTTCTGGGATGAACCCTATCTGTACAAGAGAGGTTCTGACCGTCTGTTCAGAAGATGCATAGCAGAAGGGGAAGTGCAGGGAGTGCTAGAGCACTGTCACGGTTCAACCTATGGAGGTCACTTCGCCACATTCAAGACAGCTCAAAAAGTTCTTCAAGCAGGTCTCTGGTGGCCAACCTTGTTCAAAGACGCTCACAACTTCATCACCAAGTGTGACGCTTGTCAGAGGATGGGCAACATCACAAGGAGAAACGAGATGCCCCAAAATCCGATCTTGGAAGTGGAGATATTTGACGTCTGGGGGATAGACTTCATGGGACCATTCAACCCCCCATCTAATGGGAATGTCTATATTTTGGTGGCAGTTGATTACGTTTCTAAGTGGGTCGAAGCCATAGCCAGCCCCACCAATGATCACAAGGTTGTTCTAAAGCTGTTCAAAAGTATAATCTTTCCAAGGTATGGGATACCTAGAGCGGTGATCAGTGATGGTGGAACTCACTTCGTCAACAAAGTTTTTGAGAGTATGCTGAGAAAGTATGGTGTCAAGCATAAAACTCGACTGCGTATCACCCTCAGACCAGCGGACAGGTTGAGGTTTCGAACAAACAAATCAAGGGAATCTTGTCAAGGATTGTTGGGGTCTCGAAGAAAGATTGGTCTGTCAAGTTGGACGAGACTCTCTGGGCGTACAGAACAGCATTCAAGACGCCAATAGGCAGAACACCATTTCAGCTGCTTTATGGTAAAGCATGTCATCTCCCTGTAGAGGTTGAGTATAAGGCGCTCTGGGCTATCAAGTTGCTGAACTTGGATATTGGCACAGCTCAGGCTAAGAGAACTCTTGACATCCATGAGTTGGAAGAAATAAGACTTGATGCTTATGAGAGTTCCAAGATTTACAAGGAAAGGACAAAGAATTTTCATGACAAGAAAATTGTTGTCAAGGAGCTTAAGACTGGGGATCAGGTTTGCTATTCAACTCCAAACTTAAGTTATTTCCTGGAAAGCTAAAGTCTAGGTGGTCTGGACCTTTTGACGTCAAGGAAGTTCTGCCATTCGGAGCTATCACTCTTCTGAACAAGGATGGTAGTGAATTCACTGTAAATGGTCAGAGAGTCAAGAAATATTTAGCTGATCAAGTCCGACCAGAGGGGATCTCTGTGCCCCTCTATGAACCCCCAAAAGCCTAAAAAGCTGAAAAGTCAAGCTAGTGACTTTAAACAAGCTCACTTGGGAGGAAGTCCCAAAGGTATCATTGTAAATATTTTTTTTTTAGGATCCTTGTGTTTTTAATTTTTGTTTTTGATTTTCTTGTGTTCAGGAATCTACAGAAGGGAGTTTAAGCAACTTATAAAAAAAGGGGACAGTCAAACTAGTGAGATCAGAGGTTAAACCGAGTATGATGGTGCTACAGAAGCGAAATTAACAAAAAGAGGGAAATCTACAGAAGAAAACAGAAGGCAATATAAGGAAGGAATCTTAATTATTGGTTTCGTCACCCTTCCCCTCCTTCCCACGTGCCCATCACTTCAATTTACCTCACCCTTTGCTTCCCCCCCACTAGACATATCATCTTTATGTCTCACCACCTCACATCACTCCACCATCACTCTCTTTTTCTCTCCACTTGCACGACATATCAATTCCATCACCTCACCATAATTCATCTTTCTCACCCATCTATTTAACCCTTCTCCCGTTTACTCTCAACCCATCAACCAAAAAGCTTTCATCTCCACACTTCATTTTCGCTGACCAGAAAAGTCCAGTTCACTTGACTCACTTTGACGAACCTTCACCACTCCTCCACTCGACCGAAGCTGCCGTGAACCCCCCTCTCGCAGCTCGACTCGACCGGATCTCACCGTCATCTCGTCATCGTTGAGAAGTTCTCGTTTAAGCTTCAGCTCAAGCAAGTTGTTCACCGTCTCTCTCGATCCACCCTCACGGTCCGCCATCAGGCCAAACTCGACTCGACCCTCGCTGCGACTCCACTCGACCGGAGCTGCCGTGAAGCCCCCTCTCGCAACTCGACCGCGTCATCTTGGTGCTGACTCGATCGACCGTCGCGGAGCTGCCAACCGAGACGTCCTTCGTCGATCTGTTGTGTTTAGCTGCTCCCGACTCGACCCACCTGACTCGACCAATCACTGTTGCAACACCGTTTCGCCTTAGCGCCGACTCGATCCGTTTCATACTTTAACACTCTCACTTCAACATTGCGTTTTGCAATTAGTGTTGTCATTTGGTCTAACCAACTAATCTTTGGTTTTGAGTTTGAATTGTCTCAGCTTTACAATGTCTGACAATTTTTGGGATGAGATGTATGAGAAGTATGGTTGTCAGGCACCAGGACGTGTTGTTACCTCTAAGCCGCCTACGCAAGACGCTGAGTCAAGCAGAGCAGTAAAACAATCTAGTAAAGACAAAGCTCCTGGGAAAAAGCCAGTGAAACAAAGGGATGAAGGTAGCGATTATGAGATGGAGCAGGCTCGTGAGAGTGCATCATCAAGGAAATCTGTCAAGAAGAAGTCTAAAACGAAGCTGTCTGCCCAGGAATACTATGATTTGTTTCAGCAACATGAGTGTATGGGAACAAGATATCCCCACAGTCAAACCATGATGGACCTTGATATAGCAGCGGATGTAGAATATCTTTTCGGCCAATGCAACCTTAGCAAGCTTATGAACACGCCAAAGAACACTTACAGAGAGGAAACTATCCAGCTTTTAAGTTCCTTGCAAGTTCACCTGTTCACGGATGCGCCTGAGATGGAGTCAGATGGCAGTTTGGGCTATTTCACGTTTATGGTACATGGTCGGACGTACAGTCTTACTGTGAAGCGACTTGAGGAAGTTTTTGGATTCACTAGTGGGACTGGCACTGCAGCGGAAATCGACAAGGAAGAGGCGTCATCATTATGGGCTTCGATTAGCACTGAGCAGCGCTTCAATGCCTCAAGGTCGAAGGGGACGCTAATAAGAAGTCCAGTGTTGAGATACTTCCACAGGGCTATTTCGAACGTTTTCTACGCAAAGGAAATCACTGGCCTTGTCACCAAAGCAGAGCTTGACATGTTGGATTTGGCACTCAAGGACCTGCTAAAAAAGACTACAGAAGGTGTTATGCTTAGAGGCGACGCTTCCGACACATCGTTCGCCTTCTTCCTGTTGAACCATCTGCTGACTTACAAGACATGTGTGGTGAGACTGAACAACACTCATTCACCTGGAATTATGTGTATGGGAGGGGTTGTAACATGGATTTTAGAAGCAGCAGGCGTCCCTCTCCCTTCGGACTCGTTTCCGCCGCGCTGGATGGATATGTACCACCTGAAACAGATTCATACTTTAGACTGGGAGCGTGGAAAGTTTGTCTACAAATTCGTTCACCCAGAGGTTGGAGAAGCAAGGATCCTTCTCCCTTGTGCGAGTCTAACAACGATCCTAAATGGTGAAAACATTGAGTTTATCCCTGATAGAAGCGTTTTGTATGTTGAGGAAGAGGATCAGAGAATGGAGATCTCAGCAGAAGAAGACAACCCGATGGAGAAGGATTCAGAAGACTATCGCCCTGAGAGGTATCACTTTGACGAGTACAAAGCACCGAGACTAGGAAAGGGTGTTAGGGAGGCCCATGATCGTCTAAACAAGCTTCAGGATTGGGGCAAGGCACGAGACAAGTCGTTCGGTAGATTCACGAGGATGTTCATGAATTTCATGAGTAAATTCAGTTGTTCGACATCCACTGCCGCCATCCCAATGCCTTCCCAGGATGTCATGCCAGTACATGGACGCTTATCTACACGTCTCGAGCCCACTCGCCGAGCACAACCATCTCCAGCACGCCGGTCTGCTTACACACCACGAACTCAGCAACCCTCTCCGGCTCGACCACGGCATTCCTCTCATGAGCCCCGGGAGAGAGCGAGGAAGTCGTTGAAGAAAGTCAAGAAGGTAACTTCATCAAGTCGTCCAGCCGAGCATCATCAAGGCGGTCCTTCTGAGCACTTACCTGCACCAGTGGTTGAGCAGCAGTATAAGGCTCACGGTGACCTTCAGCATACAGAGGATGTTGTGATACTATCAGAGCATGGTGAATCTCGCGTCGAAGACATGCAGTGCGACGGACAACAGAGCGTTCATCCAAACACACAAGTGATTAATGAGCAAGTCGACCAACCAGCTGAGGCCACTCCTGCTGACCCTGAATAAGGCGAAGGACAAAGTCAGTACCACGCTCCTCCTTGGGCGAGCACCGACTCCTTCTTCTACTACTGAGGTACTCCAACATTTCCTTTGTACATACCATTTCATTCCTGCATTGTTTCTGTTGTGATTCTTAAATTCTCCTGCAAATTTTTCTTACACAGAGGCTGTGTAATTTAAGTTTGGGGGAGGGTTTGAGATGATGTATCTGATGATGTTTTCTGTGATTCTTATTTCAATTTTTTTTTGCATCATATCATGTTTGAGATAGCATCCATTTATTTGCATTGAAAAAAAAAAAAAAAAAAAAAATATTCCGAAAATTTCCACAAAAACAGAGTGTTCATGTAGTTTGCATTTGCATTTTAGGATTGAGTCTAGTGTTGTGCATGTAGGGTTGTTGCATTTAGCATAGGGGTTGATGATGATTGAACCTTGTTAGCATGATTGGATTCAATAGGATAGGATCAAAGCCCTTGTTATTAGTCCTTTGATGCTTGTTGATTGAACTTGAAAATGTAAGATTGAAGCATGCTTTGAATTGACGTCATTCCCTATCTATTTGAACCTAAACCTGACTTGCAATTATCTTGTTATGCATTGAAGCTGAACTCATGGATACCATATACATACTTGGATTGTCTTTCACATTTTTACCACCCTTGTCAATCCAAGTAGCTGATTCCCATTTTTGGAACAGTTTCCCGCACCCTTAACCAACCGTCTTTGAAGCCAATCATATTCTTGAGTGTCAGGCCTTTTCTGAGTTGAGCTTGCTAGAAAGTGTTAGGTTCTAACCGACAAGAGTAAGATCCTGTGTAGTTCTAGTTCGCGCTATCCGGACTAGTAGGATAGGTGAGAACTCGACTTTGGATTTTGGGATTGGATTTGTTCTGAAAAGAGAAAGAAAAAAAACGGGTAAATAGTCTTTAGGAGGGGGAATGTGTTTTCAAGGTTTACAAGTCTAGTAAAGGATGTTGGTTGTGCAATGTAAAAGAGTTATTATTGGTTCTGGGCATAGAAAGAAAAGTTTAGACAAGGAAGAGAAAGCAAAACGCTTAAGAAGTCTATAATTCTAAGAAGAAAAGAAAGAGAACCATAGTGATAAAAAAAAAGTTTCCCATCCGCTAGATTGATATGAAGTAACCTCCTCCTAAGGCTAAGTTAAAAGAATGAGTGAATGGGTTTTAGAAGAGATATCGACGAAGGGTAGAGATAGGACCAACTTCTGGGTTAGAAAGTTAGAGCTAAGTTTCCTTGGGACCTTTGGGTAGACGGGGTACTGCTCTTGTATGTATCAGTTGGTTTCAACCTTTAGCCTTCTCTTAAGCTTAACTCATTTTCGTGAGAGACCCCTGTTCTATATTGTTAAAACCACTTGCAAAGGAGACCATTTTTGTCTCTACCCTTTCACCCCTGCCAAATGAGTTTGATGACATTGCATAGCTTGATTCATGGTTCTTTGTTAATAAATGTTAAGGGGAATGATAGAAATGATGGCATGTTTAGACTAGCGTTCGGAATCGTTTCAGGTTGTGATGAGCTTGTCTAAAGTTTTTAATCAGAGTTCCTTCACCATGCATCATAGAACTAATAACAAGGACCTTGATTCTAACTACTCTATTCAGCATGTTTTAGGTTCTGAGACCCATCCTCAAACCTCTCTTCCATACTTTTTTCTTGGTTGTTTGCTTGAGGGCAAGCAAAGAATAAGTTTGGGGGAGTTGATATGTATATATTTTACACATTTTCATGAAGCATTTGTCATTCATTTTGTTCTCTTAACTCATTGCTTTGTATTGTTTTTAGTCCCTTTTGCTCAACATGCATATCTAGGTAGTCTTTGCATTGGTCTTGCATACATCTTGCATTTTGGAGTTGTTTCAGGTGTTTTAGGAGGTGTCCAAACCATCAAATGCAAATAAGGATCAGGAGAGTAGTTAAGCGACTCGATCTACACTACCCAGCGACGCAAGCTTCCACGTCCTTGATCGAGTCGAGTGAAGATTTTACTTTGGGATTCAGCTTTCGACGTCTTCATCAAAGTTGTAGAGAATTGAGTCATCTTTCCAATGCAGTTTATTTCAAACCAATCGGAGTCGTGGTTCATGAGTTATCTTCGTTTTAGTGGATGCATGTACGTTCAGAAATCTGACTCGACCCGCATGCAAAGGAGAGCTCCCACTCGATCAGATGTTAGCAGCGACTCGACTGAGACGTCCCAGGATGGCTCCCGAGCACCCTCAAGATGCGACTCGATCAGCAGCTCCCGAGCACCCTCAAGATGCGACTCGATCAGCAGCTCCCAAGCACCCTCAAGATGCGACTCGATCGACAGTTTCTGAGCACCCTCACGTCGCGACTCGATCGACAGTTTCTGAGCACTCTCACGATGCGACTCTATCGACGCTCTGAAACCGATGTCCTGGTTATGTCCCGAAGACGCATCCGAGAAGGATTCCCGAACCAACGTTCTACATTGTCGTTTTATGTTTTAGAGATTTCCATGTTTTTCCTATAAATAGGCTTTGTTAAGTTTTCACGGGATATCTTAGCTTTTATCTCGTTTTATTCTTTCCCTTAAGGTTTACCCTAGCCACCTAAAACGCTTGACACTTTGTATCCCGATACCTTTGAATTTATTCAGTATTTTGATTCGATTTCTTCTGCAATTTTGTTCATCTCATTTTTACCTATCTAAGAATGCTTGTTTCAATGTTTTCTGAATTTGTATCTTTGATGATGATTTTCGGATCTGAGTAGTGTGGTAGTTCTTGAGGATGGGATAGATTAGGTGGAGGATCTTAGGATGTAATGTGTTTAAGCTTTGATTGTATGATTCCCTTCTGGACTAGAGTTAGAAATACTAGTTTCTCTCTGATCAATTGGAACTGGGTTTTAGACATTTCCGCATCCAAAAGGTGTTCGATGAAATGTCTGACCAACTAGTGCCAGAGACTTACGTTCCTAGCCTAAGAGATTAGTTGTCTAGGATGTTTGTTGATGTGAATGAACTTGTTTTTCATGCCTTGCTTGATTATGTTTCTCTAGCGAGAGCTAGGTTTGGAAGTGATTGAGTTTGAGTAGCTTCTGTCAAGAGATTGGATTAGCTAAGAAATGATGTTCATTGTTTAGGGATGGTTTGCTTATGGCATGTTAAATACTCTATAGACTAGGATACTCCACCGACATCAATTACTCCCATCCTTAGGACCTCTTCCTTTCTGAATTTTATTACATTCCTGAGACTGTTTCGTTTCTTGCCTTTTAGTTCATGCTTAGACTCGTTTATGTTTTTATTCATTTTCGCCTCTTGTCATGCATTCTCGTTTCTAATTCTGTGACTTATTTTCCTTTCGTATCGTCATCATTCTAGGACTGTTAGACAAACACTCTCTTTGAATTGGCTTGACTTGTGATTTCTTGATTGCATCTTGATTGCTAGTAAAGTTTCCCATTTGGATTGACACCTTTAGTACTACAACTACATAAGGTTAATTGAGACCTGCTAGGATGCACAAAAATCCTAGTATCACTAAACATCTTCATCAATACCAAGCCTCTCCATGGTTTCCTTGTGTGGATATCTTGTTCTTTGGAAGCTCATCTTCATGAAGGCTTCATATAGTTGTCTTGGTGTTAAAGCACCAGATTCTTCTTCTTCTTCACTTTCACTCTCTTCTTGTTGCACTTCCGCTGCTGGCCTCTTCCCACTTTGCTTGTTCCTCCTAATATGCTCTTCAAGAGTAACCTCCATCTCCTCATCACTCTCAATTCTCTCTGGATCTTCCTCAACAGGCTGATGTTTCTTCTTCGACACGCCACTCGACCGCCTACTCGATTGGGAACTCGGTCGTTTGCCTGCTCGAGTGGGTGATCGAGCGCTTTCACCAACTTCTCTTCTTGAAGCAAGTAGTGCATCCCGACGATCCAACAAACTATCAGCAGCTTTCTTACCTTCATCTTTGCGGATAGCAGCTTGTTGTGGTGTTTCCTTGGATTTGGAAGACATTTCAAAAGAAAACTGAAAGGAATAGACTCAAAGCTCAAAGTTAATAGGTTAGTAACCCAAAAACCAAAAGAACTAAGCTTGAGCATGAAAATGAAACTTGAGAGAGATTTTCTAGCTAGATATTGAGTGTTTATGCAAATGAGAGACTGTGAGGAGCTTAGAATCGAGTTTACCTCTATATAAAGAGGCTAAGGGGACAAAGAGACAAGGGTGGAGCGTCCATACCATTCAAAATTTGAATTGGGAATCTTTGACTCACTTTTGCTGCCACTCAACCCCACCACTCGACCCCATGTGGTCGAGTGCTTGACCAAAATTCAAAATTTGAAACTCATCTCTCCCTCCACTCGATCGTGCAAGAGAAAATTGAACCGAGTGAGCTTGGGCTTATATGGTGCTCGATCGCGTCCCTCTTGTGGGCTGGTTGAGTGGCCCTTAAAACCCATTTCTTACAAGTCCAATTCTTCTTAAACCCATCTATACTCTCTTAAAAGGCCTGCCCAACACAAACATAAAATAAAAAGATCAAAACTACAAGGAAATTTAAACTTATGTACAATGATACCTTAGGAACTTCCTCCCTAGTGAGCTTGTTTAAAGTCTCTAAGCTTGACTTTTGGTGCCTTTTCAGGCTTGGTTTTGAGACCAAGGAGGTGATTAGATCCCCCTTGGTTCAACTTGATCACCATGAAGCTGATTCTTCATCACTTCACCCTTAACACTTGAACTTTGTTTCTTCTTAAGCTTGAATCTTGGTCTTGCCTTCTTCAAAGACCTCTTGTTGAGTTGCACTTGAAGATCCTGCACTAGACCAGCTAACTCTTGAACTGAATCCTTAAGATGTTGAACTGATTCCTCATGAGATGAGACCTTAGCTTTTGAAGTCTCTTCTTCTCTCAAAACCCCATAATCAGCCTTATCTTCAATCTTAAATGGTTAACCTCCAATGGTTGGTTGGTTAGATGGATTTTTGATATCAAAGTTCATGGTCAAACCTTCAGCTATGTTCAACCTTATCAGCCCTTCCTTAACATCAATGACAACTCCTGCTATGGCAAGAAATGGTCTCCCAAGCAAGATTGGATCTTCTAACTCCTTATCCATCTCTATAATGATGAAATCAGTAGGAATTCTGGCCTTGCCTATCTTAACTGGGAGGCTCTCCAATTTACCAACCACATCTTTTTGTGAACCATCAGCTAGACTTATATAGAGATGCCTTGTCTTGAACTTAGTGTGTCCAAGCTTTTCTGCTATAGAGTAGGGCATGACACTAACAAATGCCCCCATATCACATAGGCATTTGTTGAAGTGTAGGTGGCTGATGGAGCAAGGCAGATTAAATGGACCTGGATCTACAAGTTTTGTTGGGATAACAGCTATCCCAGTCTCCTCTTGATCTCTCCTGTCTTGATTCTGAGCTTTCTGCTTGGATATGTCAAGTAGCATGCCTTTGTAGAGAGGATATGGAGCATAGTGTTCCAAAGCATGTCCTATCTCTTCTTCTTTCCTTTCAATGACTTCCTCTTGTTGTAAAGCCATCACTTCTTTCTGCTTCAGTTTTTCTGCTTCAGTTTGGTCGTGGTGTGGTCAGGTGTGGTCGAGCACCTGGTCGAGTGGTTTTTCTGCTTCAGTTTGCTGGGTAAAACCTTCATTCTGAGCTTCAACTTGTGACAAATCGTCCCCATCTTGAACCTCACTGTCCTCAGTGACTGCTTCTTCATAGAAATGAATAGCTTTAGCTGTAAACTCCCTTGGATTTTGAATAGCTTTACCAGGCAGCTGGTTTGGCTTAGGAGCTGATGTAGAGATTATGTTACTCTCCATGTACTTGACTTTAGAGTTCAGACTCTCAAACTTGATATTCAGGTCATTATAAGAATTATCCATCTTCTGGTGTAACTCAGCAAACTTCTTTGCATTCTCAATCTGCCCATTTGCTTGGCCAAGTAGCAACTGTTGCATCAAAGTTCTCAAATCTGGTTCCTGGGCTTGGTTGGTCTGAAACCCTGGTGGGGGACACATTGGAGCCTGGTAACCTTGTTGTTGCTGCTTGGGTACAGAACTGTTATGTTGTTGAGGCTGTTGAGGAGGGTAGACTTGATCTTGAGGATTAGCTACATTTGTGCTTCTATAGGAGAGGTTGTTGTTCTTGAACTGATTATAACCTTTGAAACCTCCTTGATTCTGCATATAGCAAATCTCAGCAAATTCATTCTCCCCATCTTGAGCTGGAGTCTCTTCTTCACCAAGAAAATGAATGTTCTTTCGCTGGCTGAGTAGAATCTTGTCCAACTTCTCATGAACAACCTTCAAATCCTTCTTATACTTCTCATCTTAATCAGGGGCAACAAATCTCACTGATCTATCATAATCCTCATTGTAGTTCCCATCAGATTGTGCTAAATTCTCCACTAGCTCCCAACCTTCTTCTAAATGCTTGTTGAGGAAATTTCCATTAGAGGCTGTATCCAATAGCATCCTTATTTTTGGTAAGACTCCTCTATATAGTGTGCTAAGAAGAGACTCATTACTAAACCCATGATGTGGACATTGTGTTTGGTAGCCTTTGAATCTCTCCCATGCCTCACAAAAGGTTTTATTATTCTTTTGTGCAAAACCAGAAATCTCATTCCTCAACCTTGCAGTTCTAGCACTAGAGAAGAATTTAGCTAGGAAGACCTTCTTACAAGCATCCCATGTAGTGATAGCACCAGTTGGAAGTGTCTTCTCCCATAGATGAGCTTTGTCTCCAAGTGAGTAAGGAAACAGCCTCAGCTTGAAGCCATCTTCACTAATACCATTGATCTTTGTGAGTCCACAAAGCCTATCAAACTCATCAAGATGATCTAAAGGGTCTTCCATTGGCAAACCATGAAATTTGTTTGCCTGAATCATGGTAATCAGCCCACTTTTAATCTCATAATTGTTGTTGGCAACTGCAGGAGGAACTATGCCAGCTCTCTGGTTGTGTGTATTTGGAGCATCTCCTGCACCAATAGGTCTTGGCCTTTGATCCTGATTGTTTTGTTGCTCAATTAGCAATTGATCTTCATGTTCTTGGAGGATTCTGGTTCTCTGCTGCCTCAGGTCTCTTGGTAGGCGGTTTATATGGTCAAGGTACCTCTGAAGGTTCTGATTTCCCTTGGATCTTGTTTGCATCAACTGACTTAATCACTAGCTCGAACTGACACTCGGTCGAGCACAGGCTCGAGTGGAAGACTGAACCGACTGAGACTGGAAGACTGACTGAATCTGGGTTGGTGGCTCGATCAGGTGCTCGATCGTGGAGACGGTCGAGTGCTGGGTCGAGTTGGTACCTGAGATTAAAAACAACCAAGCAGATGAAGAATCTTAATCAGTAGTGATCAAAAGAACAGTAGAACTTAATCTTAAACTTGTGTAAATCCTAAATGTCACAAACAAACACTCAAATGGCAACGGCGCCAAATTGAAACATCTCTTTTTTTATAAAGATTTTTGCAAAATTATTTTTTTTGGTTTTTTCTATGCCTTAGATGAAATACAAATACAAACATGATTATGCTAAAAACTTGAAATAAGAAAACAAAACACAACATCAAATATTGTCGTTGTAGTATAGTGGTAAGTATTCCCGCCTATCACGCGGGTGACTCGGGTTCGATCCCCGGCAACAGTGCCAAATTGAAACATATCTTTTTGTGTGGTGAAATGATGATAGTGATGATGAATGATCAGGTGTAATGCAAGGTGTTTCAATTACCCTTATGTATTTGTAGCATAAAGGATGTCAAACCATAATGAGTGTGATGCAAGCAATCAGGATGTGAACACCAATTTAAGTCAAGCCAAATATGAAAATTGTTTTAAACTAACAGCCTAATGACAATAATGAAATGCAGAATGTAAAACTACTAAGACAAGAGACAAAATGCAAGTGAACAATATAAACAAAGCAATAATGATTCTAAGCAGGAGCAAGAACTACACTACTACAATACAATGAATGAAACAGGATCAAATGGGAGTGAATGCAATGAAACATGAATGAAACAAGAAAGATGCTGAACATAAACAAGAACTCTGGAAGAAGCTCGAGCAAGCACTTGATCGTATGCTCGATCGAGTGGCAGGTCGAGTGACTTGATACGAAGAACATAACCAAATTTGATAATCAAAACAGAGCCAATTGCAAGCAAATCAAACAGGAAGCAAATAACAGTAATCAAACAGAGAAATCAATAAACAAATAAGGCTCCTAGGGATGAATTCATGGGCTGGACTCAAGGTATGATTACCTAACCTGATCAACAATGAGCTATCTCTAGACAATGATCTCATAAACTTACTAATCCATTCTTATGACAATAGCAATCAAGTTTAGATACTCCTAGACCTAGTTCTCACTAGCTAAGACATATTAAAACAAGCATTAAAGATCCAGATCATTACATGTAAAAAATCACCTTAAACAACCAATCTCTTAGGTTAAGCATAATAATCTCTATCATTAGCTTTATCTAACAACTTAAACATTGGTATGATGATAAGAAGCTTAAGATCTATCCTTACCCTCTCAGATATAAGAACACCATAGAGCACATCTAATCTAGAAGAGACATTTACACAATCAAGCTTGATCAGTTAAACAACCATAACTCTTATCCAGCCTTATCCATCCCTAAGATCCTAACACTACTCAGATTGACTAAACATGATGAACAAAATCATAAAATCAGAAATTAATGAAACTTGCATCATTAGAAATATAAGACAAAGATCTACAATATTGAAGAAGGAAACAAACTCAAATTCTTAATACTTTGAAAGTTATGGAACCAACAAGTATCAAAAATCTAGAGAAAAAGATATAAAAGTGGCTAATGATCTAAGCAAAAAGTAAATATTCCCAAAAGGGTAAAAACTAAGTTTTTCATATATTTTCTCCCTAAAAGTGGCTTCCTGGTGGCCACAAAATACATTGGGTATATATAGGAGGGAAGGGAAGCCCTAAAATGGCTAGAAGACAAAATAGAGAGGCGGCTCGGTCAGCTCGACAATGTGCTCGGTCGAGTGCATGGTCGAATGACCTCTTCTTGCGTTTCTTCCACCGGTCGAGTTCCTCTCCTCACACGGTCGAGTGTCTGGTCGAGTGTGGTGGTCGAGTGGACTTCTGGACCTTGGTTCTCTTATGCTCGAGCTCCTTTGTCTGCTTCACTTGCTAGCTCTATTCCTCCTTAGCACCTTTCCATGCTCCTTGGGGTCCAAATCACCTGTTTATGCTAGAAACCATGTAAATGCAATGCAATTCTACTCTAATGCACAAACAGTCCTTAAACTACTCAATAATGACCAAACTAGCTAGTAAATCATGCAAAAGGTGTAAATAAACTAAGGTAAAACATGGTGAAATATAGGAACATCAGTCTTGCCTACAATCACAAGTTAACCTCTGACTCTTTATCTTCCATCACAGCTTTTTCAGTCTCAGCATTGTCTCCATTTGTCTAAACCTCTGACTCTTTATCTTCCGTCACAGCTTTTCATCATCTTTTATTTTTATCTCAGCATCTATATCCGTTTTCTTTGGTTCAGACATATCCCCATCTTTCGTAACTTCTTTTGTCTCATCATCTCGAGAATTCTCGTCCTCCTTTGCTACTTAAATGTTGAAGATCATTTCTCCTTTCCCATGTCAGACCTAATATTCAAGAACACTCATACAAAGCTTCAGCTCCATCCAACCTCGTTTGTCAAACCAAACATTAAAATGTTACTATTTACTCAATACAAATATCTCAAAACACACGAGTGGAAAACAACAGCTAACCGTTAAAATCACAACCCCACTGTTAAATATAGGCCTGCGACTTCGGTTACTTCGGATATTTCGGTTCGGGTTCTTCGGTTTTCGGTTATTTTATAAAATTAAAAACTGTTCCGAATCGAACCGACTAAGATTCCGGTTCGGTTCGGTTCGGAATCGGTTATTTCGGTTCGGAAACTCGGTTATCTAGGTTTATAATTAAGTTGTTAAAAAAAAAAGAAAAAAATCTTTTTTCTACTGAAAATCAATGGATCATGAAGCCGAGATCTGAAAAGTGGAAGGTTATAGTGATGAATCGAAGAAAAAGAAGATAATGGTGATGGATTGAAGAAGATTTTGGAAGAAGATGGTGATGAATCGAAGAGGAGGAAAAAATAATGGTAATGAATCAAAATAAGAGAAGAAAAAGAACAAGAAAAAAGAAGAATTTTTGTTTGCCCAGAGAAAAAAAGAATCGATAATACTATCAAATCCTCATTTGATTTTGAAGAAGAGCACCGATTTCTTAAAAAGAGGATTGGTTTGGTTTCCGAAAAATTCTGGTGAGGCAATGGCGACGAACAACAGAGAAGCAAGGAGACAGAAGATCTTAGAAAGAGGATCTGATCGTTTAGCCTTTATCACTGGTTAAATCAACGATGTTCCTCCTCCACCATCTCCTTCCGATTCTACTTCTTCCTTTACCCACTCTCTTATTTGATAAAACAATCATAAGGAGAGAAGAACGACGGCTAAAGGTATATTAGGTTAGGGTTTTCACTTATTCGGTTAACCGTTCGGTTTCAGCGAACCGAACCGAAAATCTCGGTTAACCGACTAAAATTAAAATTATTCCGATCGGTTATATTAATTAATTTAAACCGAACCGATTTGCCCAAATCTCGGTTCGGTTCGATTCGGACAAATCGGTTCGGTTAAAATTCCCAGGCCTAGTTAAATATATAGCCAATAGTACCGTAAAGCTCCCCACCAAATCTCAGCTCGATCGGGTAAGTTTTGGACTACCAAACACTGTTCCAAGGAGACAACCTCGAATCTGATTTCTAGGGTTTCTGGTTTGGGCAGTTCCAGTAATTTCTACATAACTTCTTGAATATAACTCCGATCGGAATTCCGTCAGTTGCTACGAGCTCATGGCTTGATGGTGATCACGCAGGTGTTTTGTCTTTCTAATCCGATGTCACATACGGCACCGACGAGCCTCCAAATGCACTTCTCCAAACTGCTTTATTTTCTAATTCCTCTTTCTCGTTCTTCTCTTCTCCAGCTCTGATTTACTCCGACTTTGCTCTTCCACCACCACTGTGGCCTGCTACAGTCACAGTAATGACTACCAGATCAACCACCTCCGCAATGTCTCCTTCTCCCTTGATTGTCATCCGGTTTGCCGCTTCCCACCTTCATCTCTCGGCACCATCTTTTCTTCTTCCTTTTTCTCTATTTTTTTACGATCTCTCTTGCTCTCCCATACTCTCTCTCATGGCTACCTTTCTTCTCCTCTCTCCTTTTTGCGGTGATGTTAGGGTTCAACACCAACTCTCTCTGTCCCTCCTTGTTGAACGAAGTCGGGGATACAAGTGTTTTCAACACACGATCATACAAACCCTTTTCGTTACACCAGCAAAAATAACGTTGAATCTGCAGTGCTAGTGATCTCATGGCTCTCTTTCTACCGGTTGGATCAGAACTGACGATGAAAGCTAATTAGAACGAAGAACAAATTGAATCATCGAAGAGAAATAATATGTGTTCATCTAGACAAAAAACTGATCTGTATTAATATTTTAATTTGATAGGTTAGTGATTTTAACTGATGTGTCAACACCAACTTCAATGTTGAGGCTGATGTGTCACACCAGGAATGCAACATATTCTTCTTTTATTGTATTGATTTCAATGGCAAAACAATTTTGATTGTGGCAGTAGAATAGACCATTCACTTTTCACGTGGCCGGATATGCTTCTGTGAGGTAAAATTAGTGAAACTCTCTTTATATAGCAAAGGCAAGTAACTAACTTGGGTTAACAACTTAAAAGATGATTGGCCAAAAAAATGTACTTAACATCTATATGCATGGCTGCAAAATTGGGATTGACTTGCTTGTACTCTTGATCTGCATACTTAATTTGTAAGAAATTTAGTGTCTTAACTTCTTATCTCACTTAATAATGTAAAATTTCTACTATCTCAGATATAACAAAATTGGAATAAAACAAAAACTGATATCCCATAAGATTTGGCTTAAAATTTAGGTCATGATCAATTGCTGATAGCTTTTAAGTGTTTTTTGAATTATATATATTAGTTTGTAGATTTTCAATTTTTTTTTTTTGGATTTCGGATTTTGTAAATAAATAAAATCTCTTAACATTTTAAAAAATCCATAAAAGCAAGACTAATTCCCTATATTTTAGGAAAAGTACTACCATTAGTGAGGTGATAGACTGATAGGGTGAACGTGTAACAGACTAACAGATCATTGTTCATTAACCATCCTAACAAATTATTTTTTTGTCAAACACCATGCTAACAAATATCTTGAGTTCTTTGGGATAGATGTACTGACAAACTTATCTGCGTTCAAGTCAAACTAGATTGTGGAGAGTTCCCGTTTCTAATTTTAGCCGTTAGAGACCATCTGAATTTGCGAGGCATCTGCTATTAATAGTACACTCACAAATTCCTATAATGGAATTTGCATTTGCATTTTCATTGTAAATTTGTGTCAAGTTTATATAGACTAATTCGATAGCAACTGTGTAATGGAATGAATTGAACATCGAATTTGGTAAACCGCATTTTACAAGAATATCAGATTCTTACAGTTCATTTAGTTGGTAGTACAAGATATTTAGAAGAAATCATAAACTCTCGCACGTGTACCACTTATAGGTATCACTAACACAAATAAATCGATTCAAATAAAATTATTATTAGTAAGATTAATGTTTGGGAATCTAAGATTCATTTGTGCAGAACAAAATATGTAACTAAAGTTTTTGTTGTTTTATTCAACTTTATACATGGACCATATGATGCTTCTCTATTGAAATATATAGAGGATATGCAGCTGATCATAATCATATGCCACATTATCAAATCACGTTTTTGTTAAGGTCACTATCTCATATAATTTTGTTAATTTAGTGATGGTACGTAATGCGCCATCATATTCATCCTACTATACTAATTGAGAAGTACAAATATGAAACTAACCTTAAAATGTGTAAAAAATTACATTCAATTGTCATTAGAAAAAATTAATTAAGCTTAATTAACTAATTAAAATAAATATAATTAATCAAAAATAAAAAACACTTACAGATCAAATATTAAAAAATCTAAAAAATATTTTCTCTCTCTAATAAATTATGGACGAAATTACTAATTATTTTTTAAAAAATATATATAAACCAATCAGAATTTTAAAAACTAAGATTTTATATCCAAGTATACAATACAATTATTTTTAATAACTAAATTATGATTCTCCTATCATCTTTATTTTATTTTATTTACAAATTGTTTGGAATTTTCATATAATACTTATAATTAATAAAATACATATTTTTTTATGCATATGTTGTGATTTGAATTTTTAAAAACGAAAATATATTACTCAATGTATGAAAATGTGTGTTTTAACTTCCACATCGGCGGGTTGGTAAAACTAAATTTATATAAATGATAATTTAATTTTTTTTTTTTTGCTCACAATTATAATATTAAAATTACTATTTTATATTTCATAAAATAATGATGCAAATACAACAAATAAACAATATAAAAATGTAATAATACATCAAAAATAAAATACTATAATATTCTAAAATAATAAGTATTCAAATAGACTAATAGATTTACATAACAATTCAAAATAAATATTATCTCAAACAAAATATATATTTTTAAAAATAAAACAATAATTTTTATTATTATATTATAAATTTTTAAAAAAAATTGATAAGCACGGGATATATCCTAGTTATAATCTAATCAAGAAAGAAAATCATATTCATTTGATTTAGAACAACATATGGTCCACGCATCATCATGTGAGTTCTCAGACAGTGGGGGATCCAACAAATGTTTAATTTTGATCGGATGTCAAAAAAAACTTATTATATAAATTAAAACTATTTATAGTCAAATTTAACCCAAAAATAATATCCAACCAAATTTAGAAAATCAACTGGTCCTAGTTCAATAATGTTTTATTGCAAACGGATGTTTTGTTTTAGTTACAAACTTTATAATGAGTAAAACTTAAAAAAATACATTTACCTTTACCCCCTAAAAAAGGAGTAATATTTTTTTCTATTGTACATTAGTAATAATAATTAATATAACTTTTAAGGGATTGTTTCTACGATTTAAGCTTTTATAAATAAAGATTCGAATCGGATAATCTTGGAATGGGCAAGGCAACAAGAGGCGTTTTGAGCTTCAAGACAATCCCAAACTTCTCTTTCAAATCCAACACTTGTCCTTCCGGTATCTTCCAATCGAACGAATGTAATAATGTCGCGAGAGTGTACAAAACCATCCTCTCAGCGAGTGCTATACCCGCGCAAATTCTCCGTCCAGATCCAAATGGAATAAACCTATAATCTGTTCCACTGAAATCATAAGACTCATTATCAAGAAACCTCTCAGGACGAAACTCAGTCGGATTATCCCACACATTTGGGTCTCTCTGAATAGACCAAACGTTGATGAAGGTATTAGCGTTTTTAGGAATGGTGTAGCCGCCCACAACCGCGGTTTCAGTCGGACGATGAGGGACAAGCAAAGGAATGGTTGGATAAAGTCTAAGTGTTTCTTTCATAATGGCGACTATGTAAGGAAGACTAGTGATGTGTGATTCTTCAACTATGTTGTCTTTGCCTACAACTTTGTCTAGCTCCTGTTGCGCTCTCCTCATTAAAACTGGGCTGCTTATTAGTTGGGCCATCGCAAACTCTATCGTGTTGGTTGTTGTATCTGTACCACCAACTACCATATCCTTCACATATATATGACAATAGCATTGATAAAGTCAGTCTTCATAGTTGCAAGAATATGCTATCCTCCGAAGTTAATATTCTAAATTAAAGTATTAAAACTGAAATAATTTCATTACCATTAGTACGGCTTTGACATGGTTGAGTGTAATGGGAACCTCAGAGTCGGCTTCTTGGTCCTTTAACTTCATCAAATGTTGCAAGAGGTCTTTACATTCACCATCATCACCATCCCTACTTCTTAGTCGTTGCATCTGCTCGATGGCTTTAACAAGTATGGCATCGAGCTCTCGAGCACACACATGCATCTTCTTCACAAGTCCTTGAAGATCAAAGCTTGCTAACATTGGGAGAAAATCAGAAATATTAGGCTCACCCAAAAGCCTAGTTATTTCAGAAATAACTCCTTTAAACTCTGTTCCAACACTCTCCATTTCATCTGCTTTCACCGTACCTCCCCATAACATATTCATCGTGAGGTTCATCATCGTCAAAAAGATCTGGTCACCGACGTTGACTGGTGATTCTTCTTGACCTCTTTGGTACAAGTATCTCGTTCTTTCCCGGATCTCTTTGCATCGAAACTCGTAGAAAGAATCCAAAGTTTTTCGGTTAAGAAGCTGGAGAACGCAAACTTTTCTAAGCATTCTCCATTCGGCACCGTATGGTAACAAAACAAGGTCAAGACCGCCATAGGTAACCACTCGGCCTGTGAGAGTGATGTCATGGTTTGAGAAATTGATGTCGTGGTCTTTAAATATCTCTTGAGCTAGTGCTGGAGAGTTGACCACGACGGTCAGTTTTGAACCAAGATTGAGTTTGAAGATTGGACCGTAACTTTGAGCGAGGTTTGTAAAGTATGTGTGAAGATCCGGGTCAAGAAAGGGAAGGTTTCCGACAATAGGTAGCCCTCGCGGTCCAGGCGGTAGAGGCGGATGCGGGGAGCGTTTCAAGAAGTACCACAGAATCGATAAGATGGCTATGAGAACGATAACTGCGTAAGGTTTAACATTGATTAGTATTGTGTTGTCGGTAAAGAGAGCTGAAATCGGAGACATCGTTTACAGTTGTTGTCCCTTAATGATATTGTATACGGTTAGGACGTACAGCATTATTTATCTTCAAAGTTAAGGGTCTTAAGATGATAAATTGATAACATTTGAATGGATGATATAATTTCATCATTTTAGAAAATCAAAATGTTTAGTTGTTGACTTGTTGGACATATTTTAACTTTAAAGTCGTCAAAAATAATAATATATTATTTTCGTCAAAGAAAAATGATAGTATATCTCTAGGGATCCAAATTTTGAAGTCATCCAAACAAAAGAGATACATTTGGTGTACAATGCTTAAAAAAAAAAAAACTATTTTGTTTAAATTAACAATAACAAAACAAAACAAAAAAAATTGTCCACAACTTTCAAATGCTTTGAATTAAAGAGCTTGACTAATTTAAACCATTAGAAAGTTGTTGGACAATATTTGTTTTTGATAAAAATGTTGTGGACAATTTTATGTAATACTTTTGGTTTTGGGCGGTGAATATGATACGCAAATTATTTGTGTAATACAATTTTTTAAGGTCGGAGACATGAATACGTAAATCTCTAATACGGAACTTGAGACCTTCTCGACTCTCTCTCTCACGGGATGGCCATGTAATACCAAACACATATAGCGTATCGTTGTGGTTTTCATAAACTAACTTTATGTATAACAAAAACAGCGTATCCATTTGAAGTTTGTTTTTAGTCCAATAACATGTTTTCGGTATAGAACCCGAATTTAGTTTCTTTGACAAATCATATCAACTAGCTATCATACTCTATTTAAATCTAAAATTAACCAAACGTCACAACAAAGGTTACAACAATCCATAAGACGAGATTGAGCATCGTCACATTGTACAATTTCTATTAAAACATACATTATATACGTCCACAAAAACAAAATGATCAATTATTTTTCTCCTTATTAACTTTTCATAAACTTAAAGATAAAGATTTGGATCAGACAACCTTAACACGGGTGTTGCAACAAGTGGATTCTTCAACTTCAACACAAACCCGAACTTCTCCTCGAGCTTCATTTTTTCTCCTTCCCCTACTTTCCAATCAAAAGAATGCAAAAACGTCGTGATGCGGTGTGGAAGCTAAGAATGGATAGGGATGAGAGTCCTCCTCTCAGGTCCTACTCAAGGTAAGATTTTTATGGGAGTAAGAGTCCTCCTCTCTAGGCTTACACAAAGCTTTCTTTAAAATAATTCTTTATTCAATTCAATGTTGTCTATACATGTGAGGGTTCGATCCCTTTTATAATGGATAATCAAATCTAAAACTAAGGGAAGAAGATAAACACCAAATATTCTAATCCTAATCCTAAAAGTAAAGATTATATATTCTTCCATAATAAAATAGAAAATTAATCTAAATCCTAATTGTGAGCTATGTAAACACCGACGTCAAACACTACAAGAAATATTAGCATTGATAGCAGAAAAGCATAGCATTGTTTTCGTAAACGCTATCGTTGATAAAAAAAAATAAGACTATGTAATAGCGTTATAAAAATGCTAAACCTAAAAATGACTAAGCGGGAAATCTAAATTTGGGAGTCGGAACCAAAAACCACAAAAAGCGGGTGATACTTAGCCAAAAAAAAATTATTTTCTGCTTAACTGTAATCAAAAATATAAAAAAAAACCATTATTGATTTTATTTTCCTTCTAATTTCACCTCTTCGACTCCAGATATTCTCTTCCCTCTTTGTCTCAAAATCTCTTTTCTTCTTCAGATCTCTTCTTCTCATCGTATTCAGATCTCCTCTTCGTCTCCAGATTTCCTCTCTCTTCTCTTATTGTCGTCTTCCTCCGCCGCCGCGACCACCAAACCCACCCGATTCAACCGAAACTCAGTCCTCCTTTGATGAAGCAAGCTTTGATTAAGCTTAACGGATGAAGTGGATGATGAAGCAAGCTTTGATTAAGCTTAACGGATGAAGTTTCTTATAGCTTAAATACGAGCAATTTAGGTTTACTTTTTGTATTGGTTTTTGATTTCGTTTAATTTGGTATGAAGCAGGTATACGGAGACATCTTCAATTGCTTTAACGAAAGAAGTGTCTAAGAAGGTATGAAGCTTTTTCACTTGGATTTTAAGATTGATACATGTGGGATTTATGGTTTGAACTTTGGCTGTTATTTTAGACTTTAAAAACTAATAATGGTTCTTAGAATCGTTGGTGTGGTGCAGGTGTCGTTTTGGTGTCTTTGCAGGTGAGGATGTGAAGAGGACTTTGTTTATTTCCATGGTGTTTCTTCTACTCTCATCTGATTTGACGGCCAAGCTAAGTAATAAAGGTATAAAGTTCTTTGGGTTTATTTATGGTTTGCAGGTGAGGATCTAAGAACTTGGTTTGTTTCCATGGTGTTTCTTACATGGGTTTATTTATGGTTCTTTGAATTTGTCTGCTTCTTCAGTCCAAAAGTTTGTAGGATTTTTTTACTCTTAGCTTTGTTGTTCTTCACCCAAATTTAGGAGCTTTGGTGTGTACTGTCATCTTTGAATCAGCAACCGTTGCTCCCCACAACATTTGAGTCATAACATTCAATATGGTCACAAATATCTGTTCCCCAATGTTAACCCGCGATCCAGCTCGAGCCCAGTCCGCCAAATAGCGGACCGTTCGCCTGGTTTCGAGACGGTGAAGTGAATGGAAAGAATTTGAATCCAGCATGGCGTTTCTTAACATTTTGTTAATGCAAAATTTTCTCAGCATTCGCCATTCCTGTCCGTATGGTGACCAGACGATATCTACGCCACCATACGTGCAACCTGCCACATTCACGTTCGCAAAGATGACGTCATTAGTTCTTAGAATCTCGCGCGCGGCTTTGAAAGAAGTGATCACAATGTTTAGTCTGGTGTCGAGCCAGAGTTTGAAAACGGGGCCGTGCTTTTGAGCAAGTTTGTGAAAGTAAGTGTGAAGCTCCGGATGGAGGAATGGGAGGTTTCCAACGATGGGAAGACCTCGTGGACCCGGCGGTAACGGTGGAAACCGTCTTTTGGATTTGGCATAAAGCCATATATACCAAAAAAGAGTGGACACGACGATCAAAGCTAAAACAGAGTCCAAGAAGTTGCCGTTGCGATTTTGGACCGTAAAGAAACTGAAAATTTCAGACATTGTTTCCCTTTATGTATTATTGTTTATTTTATTTTTGTATCAAATTTTGGACATGAAGTAGCGACTATATATAGTTGTCAGGTTCCAAGTTGATCAATTTTAGCTTAATTTGTTATCATAGGTTAGATTTTTTTTTCCGTATCAAATCTGATAATTTGTCAACGGTATTACTCATTATGTATTACTTAAAATATAGGAAAAATTAGAAATAAAAGATAAATAAATCATTTTTTGTCCATCTATGCATTCTGTGAATAAAGATAATTTATTCCTAAATTACCCTTTATCTTGAATATAACCAATTTTCCAAAAAAAAAAAAAATCTGTAAAAAAATGATGTTGAAAGCATGAAGATACAGAAAAGTTCAAAAATATGTTGTTTTTGTTAATGTTTTCGATGTATGAAATTTGATCTACAAAGTTTAGAACACATATTCTAATTTTATAATATATATTATATACACTGTACATATTCTACGAACTTTAGATTATGTATTCTACACACTCTACATGTTCTATAAAATGTAGAAGGCATTTATGTTCTACAATATTTAGAATACTGATTTCTACAAAATCTATAATACGTATTCTACTATTTCCTCTCTGTTCTAAGTAATTTAGAATACATTTTCTAACCTTTATTAATGTTCCAAAATTGTTAGAATGTGTATTCTTAAATTTTTGGAGCTTGTCTATAAAAAATAGAAAATACGTTCCACATAATTTAGAATTTCTTTAATAAAATGGAAATAAAATCTAAAAATAAGGAAACCGAATATATGCATTTGATTACGTCTACAAATATTAGATGTTGTGTTATTTTAGATTTTTATACCTAATTGATTATGTGTGACGTTTTTTTCTTCTTCTTTGTTCTTTCTTCTTCCTTTATTCTTCTTCTTATTACGACCTCCACTTTCAAAATTATGTCACGAGAGTGGGACATAAAAATATGTTACAGATCTTTGTAACATGTGGTGAATGGATATCTTTTGATAAGGAGTGGAAGTTTATTGTTGATGAAGAAAAATGTGCTAGATTACTCACCTTGTAATCTACAACAACTCTTGAAGACCTAAAAATGATGGTTTCAGAAGACTACACCATAGAACATACTATGGTTGATGTGGAATTCAGCTATCTACCTATAGATCTCGGCGTTGATTCTCCTCCAGTTCTTGTAAAGAATGAACGACAGCTAAAAATTTTTGTTGACTATTTTAAAAGGAAGAGTAACATACGATTATGTGTGACGTTTATAGCAAGAGGTGACAACCAAAGGAGTAGAGTGAATACTGATTTGAATCAGAAACTACATGATTCAATTGAAAGGGGCAATGATTGTCATGTGCGTGAAAAAACTGAAGCTATGGTGAATGAGGATAAACAAAATGATCAATTCCTCAGAAATTCCTACGATGTTAAAGTTGGATCAGCGGTTGAAGATTCAATGGTAAAGCATGGGAAACATTTCAGAAGCAAGGAAGCGTTACTAGCAACTTTAGAAATTTGTGCGATAAAGAATAAGGACTACAGGGTTACAAAATCTGATAAGAAATTTTGGTGTATACGCTGCGTACAAAAGGTTTGCAAATGGAGGGTTCGTGCTGAGTGCTTAGATGGGTCTACATATTTCAAAATCAATAAGTTTGTGGCAAAACATAATTGTGCTCCTTCAAAGAAAACAAAAATTTGTAGGACACCTACTCACAGATTTGGATCTAATTTACAAACTTATTGAAACAGAATAAATAAAAGGGAAAGAAACATGTCACAATAAGCAAAGTAAATCAAGAAAACTGAGATCTATCTCTTACGTACCACATATTTACTTGGCTGATCTGTTGGATTGGACGGTTGCAAGGTTGTGGATCTCCTTGTGAGTCTTGTAGTTGCAGATGCAGAGATGAAATCCTTCACTAGTGATATATCATCCTCTAATTTTCCCAGTCGTGCTTCAAACTTATCGAAGGAAGCATCAAACTTCTCGAAAGAAGCATCAAACAGTCCTTTAAGAAAGGACTTCGTTTCTTCATTTAAAGCAACATGTGTTGCAGCTGCTGCTCGTTGACAAAGCAATTTCTTTTTGCGTGTCTCTGCTCCGTGATCAGGCTGTCTTTTCTTACTCCTCTTCAAACTAGAGGCATGGTTTGCTTCATCATTCATATGAGGGAGCTCTGTCCCAGCTTCAGTTACCTCCTTCTCACCTTCGATATCAATCTCTTGTACATTCTCAATATTGTCACCTTCTATATCATCATCTTTAATAGCTCCCCAAACATAGTTTCCAAAATCTTCCCCTGATCTGATCATATCAATCATATAATCCACTTCACCATCTTTGATTTCATCCGACCATACAAATATTGCATCCTCATTTCCTAAATAAGAAATGAATGGATAAACAACAGCCTACAAAACAGAAAACAATTCAAAAAATCAGTGTAGATAATCATATGTGGAAAACTAGCAAGAAAAATAAAGTAACACTGCATGTTGTGACATATGTGGAGATCTAGCAACAAAAATAAAATAACACTTTAATATGATAGAATCCAAACGAAATTAACACCGAATGTAGTCTCTAAGTAGTATAAATATAATAAACTCACATTTGACTTAAATGTGCTCTCCACAAAAATGATATCCTCATATGAAACATTTGCTGCGCCTTTCCAATTAGAGCATTTAGGAGCTTCGATCAATTCACTATTAATTTTTTCTCCCAACAATAACCCAATGTCTGGAACTTCTTCCATCACCCATATCTGAAGTGCATATGAAAATCCATACAAAACATAGCTTTTGGTTTTTTTCAAATCACATCTTGTTTTCACAATACAATTTTGGTAGATAATCATAAGCTTTAAGCCCCCAAGGATAATTACGAACATTACGAAGATCTATTACCATCTTGATGTATAAATGATTGATTTTTTTGTATCACCCTTAGCCATGACCAACCCACCTATCACACAAATATAGACGAAACGGATTCTATCCTCCGGAGTCCACTTCTTAACATCTTCTATGTCATCCAACAATTTCTTTATGCAAATCTGTCCATCTCTCTTCAACAATTTACTCCAAAATCTTTTATCATCTTTCCAATTCTCATAATCACACCTTCCATCATCAATGTATTTGAGTCCACTTACTGCATAAAATTCTTGGAATGAAAATCTAAGTGGTTTTCGTCCAAACACAAACCATAACTCATGTTTTTTCTTTGTTACCAATTGCCTACACATGATGTTGTGTACCAAGCGAGCTGAATAACCTAATTTGTTTTTGTGTATTGCAAAGACATGAGCGAACACTGGATCTCTCTTCACTTCATCATACTCTGATGGCAATGCTTCCTTTAGTTTGCTCAAAAGAGACATTTTGCAGCTGTTATTTATCTTTTCCACTAGTGGCTCTTTTCCATCTTTAAATAGACGTTTTGAACATTCATTTTCCATGTTTGCACAAAAGCAATACACACTTAAAATATAAAAAAAATCATGAAAGTGGATCAGCCACAATGTGAACAAATTATTTACGTAGTTATTTACGTATTACCAATAGCAAAACAAACTCTTTTCATGAAATAAATCAAAAGCTAAGCAACTGAAGCGTAACTACTTACACCTAATAGAACGAATCAAAGCAACATGAGTACTAAATATAATAAGTCCAACTCATGCAAAGAAATCGAAGCTACCAAAATCAATTTTAATCTGTTTGAAACATAATTTTTACCTAGAATATATATGAAGCTCTGAATATTTATAAACCACAAAACTATTAAGAAATGCCTGCTCTACCTTCTAATAATAGAGAATTAATAAAATTCTTATTGAGGTTCTGTTTGGAAAATTCTGAGTGCCACAAAGATGGTAAGACAAATCGATGTGAGAGAATAAGAGAGAGTAAGATGTAGAAGAATAAAGAAAAAAAATTGTTTATGAAAGCTCAATTTTCTGAAGAAGAACAATAGATGAACGACAACTACAAGTATTTTAAGTAAAAGAATATTGTATTGCCTTATATTTTTATTCCAAAAAATATTAAAAAAAAAAAAATTGATTTAGGAAATATTTTTTTAACGTTTTGTAAGATTTTAAAAAACTAAGGTTATAATGGGATTTTAATAAAATGAATACATATGTGACCAATCTTGTTCATAGAATGCATAGATGGACAAAATTGATTTATTGATTGAATACCAAGTGATTGTGAATGATTTTAAATGATTTATATAAATTTCAAATTCAATAACACATGATTTCAGATGATTATTAAAAGTCACTGATTCAATAACAGTGAATTTAAGAATACCTTAAAATCTTCTAAAATATCAAGTTCAATACACCCCCTAAGTTGTTGTAGATAAAAACACATGTGTATGATTTGTTTGTTTGATTATCAAATGTGGCCAAATCTTTTTTAAGCTTTAGAATAAACGAGTTAAGTATTTATATTAAGACTGTTCAATGATTTTTGAATAAATACTTTATTGAAAAACCTGGTCAATGATTTTCGAATGAATATTTTATTATCAATTATGCAATGTAAAAATCTAGATTATCTATACTATTAAAAGGGAAGCATTTTTAATAAGTAGACATAGATTAAGAGTTTATTACAATGAAATGCCACTAAAAACTGAATAGGGATAAGTATAAATAAGGAGCCAAACATATTGAAATTAAATTGGAACCAAACAGATTGATAATAATTAAACTAGCCGAACAAATATTAAATGATAAGAACACATAAAATCGGAAACTATTAAGATCTACTATAAAATCGGAAACAATTAAGACATACTATAAAATCCAAAATAAATCAACCCATAAAAATTAGCTAGAATTTAAACAACTAATTAAAAATAATTAACGCTTAATTTATAAGGAAGTTGATATAATCTTAGCAATTTAATCTAGGAAAATCTCAGAAACTAATACCAAAATCTCGAAAAAATCAATTAAACATAGATAATAAGGAAATCAGAATTAAATATCCATAATACTAATTTGTACTTGCAATAACTAATCGACAATTAAAAATCAAAACAGTTAACAGTATACCATTTTAATAACAAACTAATTGATTGTTTCTTAAAATATTTACCAATATAACAAATGTTTTTCCTTTATCGATCACAGTTGTAAATGTATTTTTGAAAATTTAGAATTATTATTTTCCTAACCATTTGGAGTAATTTTAGGAACTATAACAATTAAGAAAAATATATTTTTAATGATGAAAGATTTTTCTATAACCCTAAATGACAGCTTATTTGTTTTTGTAAAAATAGTGCTTCTATTGACAAGCCGATCACTCAGATTCATTGCTGTAGTTCTATTAAAATATTTCTTTTGGTGTTTTTTTAGTGTTCTTTTGGTGTTTTTTTGTTTGTTTTATAAAATCAAAATTTTTCTCACCTCAAGTTATTTATTTGTTTCAGATTTTTTCCCTCGGAGATTGACCGAGTGACATCTTGAGTATGAAGCAAAAAGAAACCAGGGAAAAAAAATATTAAGTTAATTCACTAAACCAATAATATATTAAATTCAGGTATTATAGTCTCAAAATTACATGTAAACTAAAGTTATATTTTGCTTTTTGTACTTCAAAAAGCAAGTATATAAGATTAAGTACACGTGAACATTAGGATGGAAGATTATGATAATTTCATTCCCATGTATATATACATGTATTAATGAGAGTTTGACTCTGAGCGGTTAACAGGACAACGAATATGCCATTTTTGAATAAATATGACATCATCAGTTACATATTAAGATTCTTAATTTAATATCGGATTATTTTCTTAAGCTTATGTTTTCTCACATTTTTTTTTGTGGTTTACACAGAGTGACATGTAAAGCCAAAATCATAGGAAAAACTGTTACAATGTTTTCAATAAAAAAAAATTCAGAATACACAAGCTACACCGCACCTTTTGCACAACTCTACAGGTTTTAAATTTTATTATAACTTATATATTTATAAACTTATAATAGAATATAACGTTATTGTAGTTGTAACCCTCAAGTTTTCAATAATATATTATAAGGTCTGTTCGTTTCAACCCTCAAATTATAAGTGAGCGACTTAAAAGTAATTAGTGTCGCTAAAACTAAACCAGAGACAGATTAAGAAAACGTGAACTTGCATGATTAAACGAACTGGCCCATAGTCTAATCAAAGTTTTGAAATTACATGATTAAAAGACTTTTAAAAATGATTTACGATTGTAATGTCTAAGGTAAAACAGGGAGGAGAAAAATCAAGGCACTTCTTGACGTGTAGTATACTTTACTTGTGATTGATTTTACTATATTTAGAATTATAGATGAAAACAACATGTAATTATGTACTAGATTTATGCATCTATCTACAAATAGTGTAAGATATATATATATATATATGTGTGGTATAAAAGATAAATTATTTTTAATATATTACATAAATTGTAACTTCACATTTTTTTTTGTTTTACATTTTAGGGGTAGATTATTTTTGGTTGGAAGAGAAAAAATCAAAAAGGTAATTTTGTTTTTTCTGGTCGTAAAGACCAGCATAAGATCTCAAATATTTAAATTATTATTAAAACCTTAGTTATGCGATAGAATATAAAATATATATTTTTTTTGAACAAAGCGATAGAATATAAAATCTCAAATAATTAAATTATTATTAAAACCTTATTTATACGATAGAAAAACCTTAACATATACGGGACGAGACACATTTTCTGTCCCAAAATAAACATACCGTTTTCTCTTACTACTTTTTTTTAATGTATTGTCTTTATTGATAACAAAATAAATTTGATCATTCTTTTTTGTCTAAACCAAATTAGAGTTTGGATCTTGAATATTAATAACATTTCCAAAAATTTGTTTACAAATATGTTAGTAAACTTAGTTTTTAAAATCAACCCCGCACATACGTGCGGGTCCGAATCTAGTATAAAATAATACAACTACAAAAAACCAAATCGGGTAATAATATAAACTTTCAGCACACACAAATCACTTTGGACAATCTCAGAAAAGTTTTATCATAAGAAAATAAAATCGAAGATATTGAATGAGTAATGGTCTCCAACTTACAAAAGCTTAAGACATCATCACTTTTACACAGCAACCCCAAAAAAAAAAAACAATTCTAAGAACAACAAAACCAACATTTTACATAATCGGCCCTGTTACATCACAAACCGGTAGGGTGCAAGGGACTAGAAATTTGGTTTGGACAACCTTGATATAGGAATTGCCATGAGTGGTTTCTTTAACTTCACAGTGGATAGGAGGAACAAGCAGAGGAAGTGTAGGATGAATCCTAAAAGAGTCTCTATCATAATAGCTCGCAAGCAAAAGTATAATAAAATGGCTCCTATTCCAAAATAATTAGGAAACAATAGAGAAACCAGATTTTACGAAAATAATGTGGAATCAATTCTGAAAGTTTGATCTTATGAACATAATCACAGATTCTAATTATTTTTTCCGTTTGCTTTCAAGTAATAACAAAGGAATCAATTCTCATTTTCCTGTATCATTCATAAGATCTCAGAAAGCAAAAAAAAAACAGAAACTCTCCCCTTCTTATCACAAAAAAAAAAGTCTTTACCAATCTTATTATCTCTACTTTTCCTCAGGATTCACTTGCTGTCTGCACCGGCGTGCGCACTCCTGGTAACTCATAACCAAACCGCTACATTTCAGCGGGTTATCAATGTTCTCTTTGTAGCATTTCATCCACGCTTCGTGATCTTCAGAACAAGGCATTGGTTTCGGTTCAGGGATCTTATACTCTTTCTCCCTCAGCTCCTTGGCTCTCTCTGTCACTTCATGAACAAGGTTCTTCTCTACTTTCTCCAGCTTCTCAAGAACCTTCTCACTCTCTTTCGAAACAGACTTTATCAACTCCAACTCCGCGCTTGCTGCTGCTGCTGCTGCTTGTTGCGGTATTGGGAAGAAAAACGGTGGCTGCATTGGTAACTCCGCCATTGGATTCGGCTTCTCTGCATCGTGGTGGTGTGTTTTCGCTTCTTGTTCCACCTTCCTCTGTGGTGACACTTTGGGTTTGGTTTTCTTCGCCTTCCTCTTTGGTTGATCGTTGCCTTCAGCTAGCTGATTGATCAGCTTTGAACTGATCTGAATCGAAAAGTCGCCCATACTATACCAAGTTTGCAAAACCCTGAAAGATGAAAAATCCATATCAAGAAACACAACAAAGCTTCCTTAAAGTTTTCCCAATATCTTCAATTCAACGACCCAAAGCTCTAGCTAACTACCATAGCAACATAAGTTGACTCTTTCGGTACAAGTTCTAGATTATGTAAAGCTTAAGCAATTACAAGAATGCAGCTAAAGTTTTGAGTCCAACATTGCTACAAATATACACAAAAATGTTTATGAATACTTAAATCCAGATTCGAAGATCTTAATATTCCCATCATCGTAGATATAACACTGACCAAATCGATCTTTACAGAATCGAATGAGTGATTCATCGAAATCGATTTAGAACGATTCTGGATAAAAATTTCTATAGAGCAAGGATTCAGCAAAAAAAAAAAAAAACCCTAGAATCTCACATCAAGGATCAAAAATTCGATGGGAGGAAACCAAAATTCACATATAATTGGAGATTACGATAGCGAAGAGAGACTATATACCTTAGGGAGAAGAAGATCGGAGAAAGGATCGGTGAACGGCGACTCTCTCTCTCTTCGGCTAGATAGGAAAAAACTCAGTCGTTGCAGCTACGAAGACGAGAAAGAAGAAACTGAGAGACGCTGGTTTGGAAATGTATGGGCTGTTACAAGATAAAAAGTGTTATCTTGAGCCCAATTTTGCTTATTGGGCTTTTAAGGCCTTTATATCCTGCCTATGTATTCGAAATGTTTTTTGATCCTTGTTATGGTCATTAATTGAATCAATTAAATACAAATTGGAAACTTTTAATTCTTAATCCGAAATTGTATAAATAAATAAAAAAATATACAAAAGATCAAAATTTTCTTTTGCCTCAGATCATTAGTTTTGTTGGACCGGTCCTAACTTTTGTTTTATACGTAAATTTGAAGAAGAGTGCATACCCGTGTCAATTGGACACGAAACCAAACATCGTACCTTAATGTATCAAACTAACCACACATGACTTTACAATATTAGATAATATTAACTTATTTAGGAAAAGACCTGTATAGCTAAAATTGCAAGTCACTTTGGGAAAGAGTAGAACATAAATTTGATCTAATTATGTATACAGGTACGTACGTGTCAGATAGGTGTTCGTCTCTATTATTTTTTCGTATAGATAACATGCAAATATATATATTACTATAAGATAGCTTATTTGTTAATAAGTCACACGTGTCTACTATCAACGTAAGACTACGAACCAAAATGCTTACTTACTTTTTGCGGTATTGTCTACGGCAACTGCTAATCTCCGACAACTTCAATATCCTTTGACGATGTCAGACTTCCAACACTACTTGTATATTGTTTTCATTGAAAATTCTTTAAATATAATAACTTATAAGTTTTATTTTGTTAAGAAGACTTTGCTAAACTTCGAACACTACTTGTATATTGTTTTTTCATTTAGCATATGCAGGATTCTGACTTGATGTAAACCATTGAATAAGTGGTTAGTTTTGTAAAATGTTAAAAGTTAGGATTTGCCAGTTTTCATTTCACATTAGTTCCAAAGTCATTTTCACCAACCAATTAATCTAAGGTTTTCCGACACTCCTTAGTTTTCGTGAAATTATATTAAATTATGATTTACTTTTGACAAATATTTACTCAAAGTAACCTTTTTTTCTTCTTCTTCAGCAGATGATTTGAATACCTGTCATAATATATACATTATCTGATTTCTCTAGAAATATTTCTGTCGACATTAAAAATTCTATGATATATATATACGAGTGGTCATACATTATTATATTAGTGCTTCATATATATAATAATTATGAAAACCTCGATTTCTAGTTTATACATCTACCAAAAATATTTAAATCATCTCTCCATCACGTACAACTTAGTTTATTATGTACGCGTATTATGTATAAATATGTTTAAATTTTGAATATGTTTATACATGAAAATGAACCATGCATATCCTTGTTATGTATACTGTATACAATATTGATCATCATAAGAAAGGTACAAACTTAATTTCTTATAAACTGTTGAAATTTCCACATCAAACATACCATCTATTCTTATTTTGGTAAACACACACACACACATATATATATATATATATATATATATTTTATTTCTGGATATTCAATATATATATAATCATTCAGGTTATCAATTCCAAGTAAATGAAAGAACATGTGATGCATATATCTTATTCATATATAGTTTATGAATCTAATTCTATATAGTGTATGCAAAAGTCTGGCTAATACTCACTACATATAAATAAAAATTTTATAGTCTATATAACTTTTATCTGACTAAAGAGTTTTTTTTTTTTTGTTAACTCAGAGAGTAAATCCTCAGACCTATGGAGGGGTCCGAGACTAATCTCTCTGGAAGAGTCGCCCTGTTGGTCTAGACCAGAGATCGATTCTCCCTAAGCGCAAGAATTACTCAGTTTTATCCCTTTGACCACATGGGTATGGATCCATTGCTTACAGCCCATTTGTATAACCGGGAAGGGGGGGGGACCCTATCCATGGGATGCCCTTCCCTAGAGAGACTAAAGAGTTTATTTATTATCATGATCGGACCAAAGATTAGAGATATGATTTCTGAAATTTCTAAATATATATAAAAATCTTAAAACCAAAAAGACCCTTCAGTATCTTTTACTCTCTCGTTACACTACTAAATCACCTTAGCGGGTCAACTATACATCTATATATGTATATACGAAATTAATAAAATAATTATATTATTCCTATTAAGAAAAAGGATGTGGCGGACGATGTGAGAAAATGTTGGGGTTATATATAGGTGGGTGAGCTTAGATGCTTAGGCTTTTGACATAAATCTTCTAGTTTGGTATATACTTTCTAATTTCTAAAAATTTAAGGTCTCATATCTCCCTAAAACTAATATACATAACACATATATATATAAGTATATATAAATATCAATTAATGGGGAGGCAGCCATGTTGCGACAAGCTTCTGGTGAAGAAGGGACCGTGGACGGCGGAGGAAGACAAGAAATTGATAAATTTTATATTGAACAACGGCCACTGTTGCTGGAGGGCTTTGCCAAAGCTGGCCGGTCTCCGTCGCTGTGGGAAGAGCTGCCGTCTACGGTGGACCAATTATCTTCGACCTGACTTGAAGAGAGGTCTTCTCTCTGACGCCAAGGAACAGCTTGTCATCGACCTTCATGCTCTTCTCGGCAACAGGTTTGAGCTAGTTTTAACTTTTAACCAATTTCTTTTATAGTATGTAATTGATCATTGGTCATTAATTCTAGTTATACATGCATTAACTAAGGCTTCATGATTAGTAAACTTTATTCTAATATGTATTATGTATCAGCGATGTATAACTAGCTAGAATACATATTTTTTAAAAAGCCCTATACGATGTATAACTAGAATACATATGCATGCATTAACTAAGTCCTATACGATGTTGTCACAAAGAACGAGACTATTTGCCAAAGTTCAGTTCACCAATATAGTACATGGCTTATATCATATGCATGTTTTAGCCCTGTATTTAACAAGTTTGTTGTTCTTATTTTCATATAAATCGGGTTATTCCGAGGTAAATAACTTTCACATGTATTTTATTAAAAAAATTTAGTTCAGTCAAACTTGATGTCTAACTTTGTGAAACATCAAAAAAGCTATAATATATATGTTGTCTAATGGTAAATGCTGTAGAAAATGTAATAGCTAGTGATGAAGAATTGAAAACTGATCTTACATATTATTATATAAGATAATGTTTGGATTATATTATTGATGACTAGCATAAGAAACGATATATGTCTTAATTCAGTTTCCCATCTTTGAACTAAAGTCTTCTATAGTTTTCTTTATAAAAACATTTTGCATTCTATTTCAAATTTTGAAATTAACTTCGAGACAAAGTAACGTTCATCGCTTCCAAATAGAATATTATAACTTATTTTGTCAGTTTCCTTTGAGTTATATACTATATTCGAAGGCACAAGACTTTGATATCTCTACCAACAACCTCAAACCATTATTATTCAAAGGAAAGCATATTAAATGTAACTAAACATATTTCTTAAATTTCATTTTGTATGTAGATGGTCCAAGATCGCTGCAAGATTACCAGGAAGAACAGACAACGAAATAAAAAATCATTGGAATACTCATATCAAGAAGAAGCTCCTTAAGATGGAAATCGATCCTTTGACCCATCAACCTTTAAACAAAGTACCTACCGATAAAAATTTCGCCGATATATCTGAAACTTCATCAAAAGCGGGCAATGTAAAGAGAAGTGATGATAAAATCATAAAAGTCGATGAGACGACAAAAAATACCATAGATGAAAGTAGCACGATCACTCATCAAGATAGTTCAAAAGATGATTATGAGTTACTTGGTGATATTATTCATAACGATGAAGATTTATTTAACATTCTATGGACCAACGATGAACCCCCTCTACTCGATGCATCATGGTGCAATAATAACGTCGGTGTTGTTGGAACAGTCGCAGACAAGAACAACATTGCGGCCGGGGAAGATTTCCCGACATGGCCATTAGAAGAAAAGAACGGTGACAGTTGGATGTTTTTGGATTATTGTCAAGACTTTGGTGTTCAGGATTTTGGGTACGAGTGTTACCATGGTTTTGGTCAAAGCGTCATGGAGACTGGCCACATGGATTAATTAGCATATGCAAGAACGTAGCACATGCATGTACAGACATATATATGTAAATATGCATACGCATGCATCATAGTACGTAAGATAAAAGTAATGTATGAAAAATCATGTAAAGCAGTAAAGAAGCACCATGGTCTTCAAAAAGTACGTATAATATTAGGGTAACGGTAAAAGTATAAATAGGGTTATGGTTAATGAAGATCACTTAAGTGAGAGTTATTCCTTTTCAACCCAACTTTTTTTTTTTTGACAGCCCAGCTGGAGAACACCAAATAATAAGTACTTTTGGCATCCAGATTTGGTGTTTTTCAGAGTTTTTTGTTTTGGTCAAAGGGTGTTATCAATTCACGTGAACACGATGAGAGACTCTCGGACCACTCGGTTTGTATATACTATCATCTATACTATTAAAAGGGAAACATTTTAAATAAAAAACATAGGGTTAGACATTATAACAATGAAATACCACTAAAATCAGAATAAGGATATGTATAATCTTTAAAGCCAAACAAATATCAATTAATAAGGAATTGTGGAGCCAAACAGATATTAGCCAAGAAAATCAGAAATGTATCCAAATAGATACAAAATAAGAAGTTTCCTAAATAATGTATCATAAATAAATCATATCAGTTTCAATAATTAAGGTAATCACATTTTAATTACTCAATATTTTAGAAAGTTGTTTAAAGTTGTTTCCATAACAATCAAAACTTAAATTCGAAATTATATATATATATATATATATAAACTTATTTGATTTGATTTTATACTTTGAGATAATTACGGAAACAACAAATCAATTTAATATAATTAAATATAAAAAAATCAAAACAATAACAATATGTTTACTTTATATGTAAACAGTCATATTGACAGTCTACCAAGTATAACAAACATTTTCCTTTATCGAATTGTATTAATAATAGCTCTAAATGTATTTAAAAAAATTAGTAATTGTTATCTTATTTACATAAACTACTAACCAAATTTTTTGGAGTAATTTTAGGAACCATAAATATTAAAAAAATATATTTTTAATAATGAAATATTTTCAATTGAAGAGGTAAGTCACTACACCAATAATAAATTAAGTTCATATATTATATAGTCTCTAAATTATATGGTATAATAAAATATAATGTTATTGTTGACACATAACCCTCAAGTAAATAATATATACAGTCTAAGCAGATTTTTGATACGCATGATTGAAAGACCTTTAAAAATGATTTACAATTGATATAGCAGAATAGAAAGTGTGAAAGATGAGCATGCAAGGTCATAAAGGGAGTAGTATAATCAACTAAATCAAGGGACTTTAATCTTTACTTTACTTGTGAATAATTTTACTGTTTCTATATAGATGAAAAGAACATGTAATCTTATAGTAGATCTATGCATCTATCCACACATAGTGTAAGATATATATGTGTGGTACAAAAGATAAATTGTTTATTAATATATTTTATAAAACTATTTTGAAATTGTAAATTCACAGTTTCTGTTTAATATTTGACTAAAGCGTAGAATATTTATGACCCGCTGGATCTGGTCAAATAAACAAGTGGATCTTTGTTTATAAACTAATTGAATTAAAACCAATAACTTGAAAACTAGCCAAAATTTAGGAACGTTATTTTTAAAGTTTCCATAACAATTGAGGTTATTAAGATTGATATTGTATATATTCCAACTTATTTAATTTTGGAAGTATATCCTACTATATTAATTGAGAAATACAAATATAAAACTAACCTTAAAATGTGTAAAAAATTACATTCAATTGCCATTAGTAAAAAATAATTAAGTTTAATTAACTAATTTAAATAAATATAATTAACTAAAAATAAAAAACACTCCCAGATCAAATATTAAAAAATCTAAAAAAATCTAAAAAAATATTTTCTCTCTCTAATAAATTATGGACGAAATTACTAATTATTTTTTTATAATATATAAACCAATCAGAATTTTAAAAACTAAGATTTTATATCAAAATATACAATACGATTATTTTTAATAACTAAATTCGAATATTTTGTTAAGTTTTCAAATTATGATTCTCCTATCATCTTTATTTTATTTTATTTACACATTGTTTGGAATTTTCATATAATACTTATAATTTAACATGCATATTTTTTCTGCATATGTTGTGATTTGAATTTTTAAAAACGAAGATATATTACTCATTGTATGAAAATATGTGTTTTAATTTCCACATTGGCAGGATGGTAAAACTAAATTTATATAAATGATAAATTAATAATTTTTATTTACTCTCAATTATAATATTAAAGTTACTATTTTATATTTCACAAAATAATGATGCAAATACAACAAACAAACAATATAAAACTGTAATAATACGTCAAAAATAAAATACTATAATATTCTAAAATTATTATTATTCAAATAGACTACTAGATTTACATAACAATCTAAAATAAATATTATGTCAAACAAAATAACTTAAAAAAAAAATAATAATTTTATTATTATATTATAATTTTTTTAAAAAAATGTTGATCTGTGCTTTAAGCACGGGATATATCCTAGTTATTTGATATTTTTAAACACGATCATCTATTTAATATTATTCAGTAAATACAAATCGTCAATTAGTATACTAGATTTTTATTTTTTTAAAAAAATTAACGAAGCTATACTAATTAATTCATACTAAAACAAATGGAAAAAAAAAATTAAAAACGAATATGAATTCCTATTATATTTTCAGTTATAAAAACATTTATTATAATTGTCATATATAATCTAACCATAATTTAATATTTTTAAATGTAGCACATTCCTCCTATAAATTTGGAGTTTAGATTCATTAGTATCTCAAAAATTTGAATATCATAAATTTCCGAAATTATTAATTCAAAAATATACTAATTGAAAATTTTAGGGATCCTCGTTTCATAAGTTAAAAATTCAAATTTTTATTGTTAAGGATTTAATAGATAAATAATAGTAACTATTAAGATTCTAATAATTTTTTATATTGTTATTAATTAATGCTCATAAATTTTAAGGTGCAAGTAAAATTTACAGTTTTTGGTTAAAATTGAATTGACATAAACCTAATTTAGTATACAATATATGTATTTGTCATCGACAAAGGTCCGATTTATAGTCAATCCCAACTACACGGGATAATGCGATTTATCGAAATCGAAATTTGGTGAGATCGGTCGCAGAGATGGTGTTGTAACCACTTAGCTAAAAACACTTCCCATAATATATCTCTTATATGTAAATACTATGCATATGTTTTTTGTGGATTATCAAGTTTAACATAATAGTTGCTGATCGCTAACCCTGATCACATTTGATCCGGGTTAGCTATCATGTCAATCTAAATGATAACAACTTGATGAAAGCAAATCAATATAAGTCTGTGTTATAAATGTTATATCAAATAAATATATCTACTAATAAAACTTTGTACATATATGCATGTTTGAATCTCTTACATATTCTTTATTCGTTGGACTAAAATATACAAGATTAAATAAAACTTAACATATAAGGAATGTAACGTATTTACTGTCCCAAAATAACATACCACGTTTTTCTTACTATTTTTTAATGTGATTATCTTTATTGATAACATAAACAAATCCGATCATTCTTTTGTCTAAACCGAATATAAAAAAATCAAATACAAAATTGGTAGAATATAGATATTGAATGTTGATAACATTTCTAAAAAGAAAAATACATTTACAAACATAACTTCATATATTATAAAGCAAATTTAGTTTTTGAAATTAAACCCCGCACGTACGTGCGGGTCCGAATCTAGTTAAATATAAAAAAGTGTCGATATCGTAATTTACGTGGTGGAATCAGCTGTCACAAAACAACGATTTGTTTTTATATCTAATTGCAATTTGAAGCAATTTCTCTTTGTGGAAATCACACATGCAAACTATATAGCTTTGAGTTGCAACCACTATGGACTAGCCAAGTCTCTCATATTTTATACTTTCTCTGCTTCAAACTATAAGATGTTTTAACTTAAAATCATGCACATTATAACTTTTGTAGAAATATCTCTGTCTATATCTATATCTATGAACGTTTATTCAAAATAACAAAATTGGTGAAATCAGAACTTCTTCATTCTCACAACATTGTTACGATTTTGTGACTGATAAAATGCTTCTCTATCTTTGTTTTATGCATTGGTGAAACAATATTGACGACAAAAAGTCAAAAACAATATTGAAGCCAAAAACATTCAAAATAGTAAATGTAAAAAACAGACAACCAAAATAAAAATCCATGGAATCGAACCAAAATCCAAACATAACTCTCACATAATGTGGTTACGATCGTGATCAAGACTATCAAGTCCAAAGAAATTAAGATTTTAATAAAACATCGCACAGATCGTGATCAAGACGATACCGACCAAGCCTTTTCCCGCGAGTTTGCTTGCAGCATCCTTATCAGATTCGGTTGGTACTAGAAATGGCAAATCAAATATCTTTAGTTAAAAATTTGTCAACTTAAGAAAAGATATTGCAATGTAGTCGTTCGATTTTAGTAAAAACAAAATTGCTTAACATTTTCCTCATAATGATTACGATTAACACTGAAAAATATATAATAATCATAATTTGTTACGATATATTCATGTAACTGGTATTTAACATATAAGAATTGTTCCTACCTGGACTTGGTGCTTTCGTCTGTGGCAAAGGAGCTTGAGCTAGTTAACATAAAAAAGAAATGAGATTTTTAAGTCACATACGAAAAATGAACCGACATATTGCTATCTCGTGCATAATCTATAAAGACTGTAACCGAAACGTTACCAGTAGTTTTGGAACACAAGTTTGGATCGGCGGTGAGTCCACAAGTTTGGGAGAAAAGAGCGTTGAAGGTGGTGACATTGAAAGGGACAAACAACATAGGGCTTTTGATAAATTTGCAAAGACAAGATAGCTGCGTGTTCACTGCAGTCTCTATGGCAGTGCAGCATTCCGGCGGCGGAGTTCCTCCCTGAATAATTGCTGGAGCACAAACAGCTAAACCCGCAGTACAGTTCATTACCTCGTTGATTGCAGGACTAGGAGCCAAGGGAATATGTGGTCCCTGACCTGAAACAGTCGTGGCTGCCATCATCAGTGTGGCTAAGAGGAAGATCACGGCGGTTATTTGAGCCATTATGAATCGTCAGAGGATCTTTAATTTAATTCGTTTGTGGTATTTTCTTAACTAGTATTTTATATACAAAACACAACCATTAAAACTTTAGTTTTAATTCACATTATGATATACACCCTCATTGACATAGTTTATTCGTGGACTTTTGTAACCGAATGACTTATTCAGTTCGTAATGTAAGATAATTCTTTATGCACGAAACATTTTATTAGGACCTAACGGTCAATGTTTGATCTGAATTTTCTTTTTGAGTTTTTCAGTTTCGAAAAGAAAAAGTTCAAATTTTAAATTAATCTAATACATAAATTTGGTATTGTGTTGGTTCTTTGGCTCAAATTTTTGGATTTTAAAATATACAAAATTAGTTCCAAAGTTTCAGTTTGATTTTTCGTTAAAAAATAAAAATATTATTCGTTTTTAAAATACAACTTGTTCGATTTATTTTAATCCAATTTATATCTTAGTACTTTATCATAACAACGAAAAAAAGAAAAAAAAATTGTCGTTAAACTCGGTCTATCCTTGACTGCAAGTTGATCAAATGGAGAAAAAACAAAAATAATAACCAGCAAATAAATTCTCTTTAGAAAGATAACATGAATTTGCCTGAATATAATATAAGATATCGAGAGAGTATCATTATGCACGTCGAAAATGGTCACTCTGATAGTTTACTACGCCGGCATGTCATGATATTAGACTTATTAGTTGATGCTATATGTATGAAGAACATATGAATAAATAATATAATTAATAATAATTGTTGGTGAATACATGATGTTAATTTAGGGGTCTTATATGTTTTTAGTAAATAACTTTTAAAATCTACTATGAATTAGAAGGGCAGCTTTTTTTTTTTTTCTGAAGAGGGAGGAGTAGGATCCTACTTGGGATTACCGGAGTGTTTTAAAGGCTCAAAACAAGCTTTGCTTGCTTTTATTGGAGATAAACTGCAGAACAGGCTTCTGGGCTGGTATGCAAAATCTTTGTCGCTGGAAGGCAAAGAAATTTTGTTGAAATCTATCGCCATGGACTTACCAGTATATGTGATGTCTTGTTTTCGTTAAAGACAAAATTTGTGTAGAAAAATTACAAGTGCCATGCGTGAATTTTAGTAGAGCAATTGTAAGAAGATTGCTTGGGTGACGTGGAGTAAGATGTGTAAATCAAAGACTGAAAAAGGTCTGGGTTTTAAGGATTTGGGTGATTTCAATCAAGCACTGCTTGCTAAATAAGCGTGGCACCTTTCTAACTGTTAGAATTTGGAGAGAATGAGCTGCAAGATACACTCTACTCCAATATAAACTCACAAGAACACTTAAAGTGGAATTTGTGTGTTATGTGTAAAGCCTTTAAGATACAACTCAATGAGAATGTTCTTAAGATAAAGAAGGAGTTATACATGCCAATATAAGTTGTGTATACTCAAGAATAAGTATGAGAGGCAACAACACTCTCACACCAAAGATAACCCAATAACCCTTTAGAATAGTTTAGAGAATATTGTAGAGAATCAAATGAAAGAAAGGTGGAGACCAAGCATTGCCAAAGCTTGGTCTCTCCATGAGATTATCAAGACTAGATTCTACCCATTTGAGTGTAAAGAGACGAGTTTAGTAAAGGGAAAAACTCCCCATTGGAGAGCTTTTGGTACATACTAATAAGTTGATCTTGATAAGGATGGAGAACTACCCAAACTATAGAGGCTTTAGCAACGCTATTACAGTTTCTATGGCCAGTAAAATCAGACGCAGAGGGAACTAGAAGGGTTGTACTCGATGCTCTACTAGGGGGTCTAAAAAACTTCAGACTCAGATATGTAACAAAAATAAATCGAGGAGCTCTATCTACCAGGGTTCGCAAGTGTGATTTGGGCTCAAACCTGGATTGAGAAGAATTAATTTTGGTTTGGTTTGTGGATTCAAACTGCAGCGGGTGAAGCGGAAGATCGATGAGATTAAGAGCAGCACCACGAACTGAAATGGCCAGAGGTGTAGGAGGAGGTAAAGGAGTTGCCAGGGTTAAAGCTTTTCCAGTCACCATCTCGCTCAGATCCGGCGTCAAGACAGAGATCCCTTCCGACATCAACCAAGTAGAACACTTGGTGATTGGGGATGAACCCAAGGAGACAGGAGGTGATAAGGATGACTTCGAGTGGATCCGGTAAGATAGACGACAAGCAGGAACCATAGGGCACTCCGAGATCTCAGATTTGTCGTCGAAAGGCTGGGGTCTTGAGAGAATCACCTCACCAAGAAGACCCACCAGATGAGCTGAAGGGGAGAAGAGGAATTGAAGTTGTAGCAGAGCCGGAGTAACTTGGGGAACCGGTGAACCTCCGGTGGGTTCGAAAGCAGTCCAGAACAGAGTGTGGTAAAGAGGAGAGGATGGCTGTGGCAGAGCAAAGTCCCAGCGGCGCTGATCTGATTCGACGCCGCCGGGAAGAGAAGTCTCGAAGATTGTGCTAGAAAGAAACGGCTAGGGCGAACCTGTTTTTTTTTTTTTTTATTAAAAACTTTACTCTCAGCTTTTTTGTACAGTTTTTTTATACAACTTTTTTGTACAACTCTTTCTTACAGCTTTGCTCTATTCTGTAACAGCTTACAGTTTTTCTATACAACTTTGAGTAAGTTACCAATCAGACTCTATATTTACTTAGATATTTTTGAACATATGTGCCATACTGCCATGTGTCATGTGCCATTAACTTTACATCAAGTTTTTAAAGGTTTTTGTACATAAAGTTGGTCAAGGTTTGGTTGGAATTTTTATTTGGACAACGTTTGTAATTGTCTTCTTCTTCTTAAGTATAGATCTTGGTTTTCTTATTAAGTATAGATCTTAGTTAGAATCTTATATTCTTGTAATTGTTTATTTATAAATCTCCTCATCCTATTTGTATTTTATATTCTCTCATCCTTAATGCGTACAATGGTTAGGTAGAATATATAAAAAATATATTTCAGTATCGTTAGATTTGCATCTTTTTTTTAAAAAAAAATCTCAATCGCAATCATCCGCAACCGCAAACGCTTGAGAAAAACCACTTTTGAAATTCAGTAATTTCAAACGGTCAAAAGCGATTGAAAACGATTTGCGTGATTGACACCAATCACCAGCAACCGCTACCTCTCACAAACGCTAACTAATCAACACTTAAGTTCCACACGACACCTACAAAAATCAGTGGTTCTGTACCTTTATATTATTATTTTTTCCTCAAATGAAATATATATTGATTAAGATGGATCATTACATTGAGAGTTTCTTAGCCAAAGAGGCTTCAATACAGAATTAATGTAATATGTAGAATCAATACAACCAAATTTTGCTAGAGCATGAGCTACACTATTACATTCTCTCTTTGTAAAAGTAAAGGAAACTTTTTGTAATTTGGATGCCCAAAGATTAATATCTCGAATGAGATTTGTTAAAGAAGCATTCTGTGTTTGTCTATTAACTATTTTGATTAAAACTTCACAGTCTCCTTCGAAAACCAGTGAATGATAACCCCTGATTCAGGCCTACTGAATCGCAGCTAAAAGTCCTTTTGTTTCCACTTCTAAGGGAGATCCTACTGAACTTAGTCTTGTTGCTCTCCATACAAGTACTTCTCCTCGATTGTTTCTGAAGATCCATCCACTTGTTGCTTGTTGTGTATGATAATCGAAACTTGCATCAAAATTGTATTTAATAGTTGGATGTGTTGCCATGTTGGAGGTAGCCAAGTGATTTTGTTCGTTCTTGGGATCGGTAGTGGAGTTGCTAAGTGTTAAAAGCTAGGAATCCATTCTGTACTTTTATCTTTATTATAGTAAAAGAGAAGTACAACTTGCATTTCAGACGAAAATGCCCCTCTCGAAATTAGACTGAAGTCAAGTCATTAAGGTTAAATGAGACATTTCAATATTATGGGTCGGGTTTTAAATTAGAAATAACCCGGCAATTATTAATCGGATATTGTAACAGAATTATCACTTTCTCGACGGACCTACTAATGGCTCCCGTCAAACGAATAATGGACTATTATGGGCTGCAAAGAAAAGGGATGCAAATAAGTTAGTCTATATTCTTATAATCTTATTATCAAGTCAAACGATTAAATACATTGATTACGCTATTCAATCTCATAACTTAAATTACTTAAATTATTTAATTTGACAGATATCAATCTTTTAATAATATTCTAAAATCTTACTAAGACGCATTTTTAGTTTTGTAATATATTCCTAATTCAAAATCTGATTCAACTTCTATCCTTAACTACTCCTACAATATATATATAGTCATTGTTAAGAATATATTACCTAATTAACTACGAAGATTTCGATCCCACATTACGAATATACCCTAAATTATACTATCAATACGTGACGACTTCCTATAAATACGATGATACTAATCGAAGGTTCAATCATCATACCTTCTTAACTTTCTCCGTTCTGTATTCTTTCAAGCCTTCTTCAATGGCAGCCGCTCTCGTGCCTATCACAGATTTACAGTACATTAAACCATTCAAAACAGGCTAGAGAATTCAAGTAAACCAATTGTGAGTCTATAGAAATATAATATAGATGAGCTACTCTTTCTTATTATTATTATTATTCATATATAATATAGATGATCTACAAGTTTTCTAATTTGTACTTCAACAATTTATTTGTTAGGTTACCAAAAGAGGTCTTAGTATGACATGTTCTTGAAAATAAGCCAGAAGAAGAATTGGCTCTCCGACTACTTTCTTCTGCTTCCACAAAAGAGAATCATTTAGATGTGTTCTTAAAAACACAAAAGTACTAAAACTAAATCGATTCAACTGATTAAAACTGTTTATATTATTCTTTTGTTTTGGTAAAAAAAACTGTTTATATTCTAAAAATATATATTTTAAAACCTCTATTTAGTCGTCTCTAAAGTCACAAGTACTAAAGATCATCTTTCTTATACGGGAGAAAATTTTGATGTCTTTTACAAAGAGGTCCTTCAAAGTGGTAGATGCTTGGAACAAGGTAAATCACTCTTTACTTTGGAAATGATTTTTTATTTTTCCATTCATATTGTAACTCTGGTTTATAGTTGTCCTAATCTCAGGTTACGACTGAGATAGTTTGAATACAAGACAATTTCTTTTTTTTCAGCAGTTGTTCAAATTCGGTCATCCATCTAAAACTTGCATGTGTATGTTCATATACGATGGAATATCTTTCAATTAAATGCTCTAATCTAAAGCTCAAATATTCTCTTCTATCTTAAGTGAAAGTGTTTTTGTTTGTTTCACTAATACTTTCGATATTATTAAGTGAATGTTTCATAATAAGAATACTAATAACTATATAGCATCAAAAGAATTAAATAACTGACCTTTTTATAGTGCTTCCATTGAAAGAGTTGACTGTAGAGAGTCTGTTTATTCCAGATTTTCCAAGAACTATAGCTTCCCAAGAACTCACTTGCCACATTAATTTAACTGTTTTTTTTTGTTATAATCTTCTGTACTGTTTTCAAAACTTCTCAATTTGTATATCCTGGAATTGAACAAAACAATATGAATGGTAATTAGATTCATATAAACGCTGTACACAAAGAGTATACCTATAAAATCGAAACAATCTAAAAAAAAGCAATTCGAAATCATAATCAACTTACCAAGGCGATTGAATTAGTTAGTCCGTTCGATAAACTAATGGGTCAAAACTGAATTCTCCGACTGATAAACACCAAATAGATTTAACTAATTGCAGCTTCTCTCCTTTTCGGATTTAATACTTTACAGAAAATAGATTTGGTGGATTAATGAAGTAGTGAATTTGATTATACGGTGTAATTCGAGAATCAAAACTCTAATTTAGGGATTTGAGGTCGAGAGAATGAAAGATGGTCGTTCAAAACGATGGAAGATGTTTTTTGGTGAGGAAGAAGAAGTGAAAAAAAAAGTTTGTTTGTTCGGATATCAAGACGGAGGAAAAAAAAATTTGACCAAAAAGGCCAACGAAGCCTAAATCGGAAATGTCTCCAAATTTAGACCCAAACCCAATATTTTATACAAACACCATTTTAAATATATAGCCCAATCTTATTTACTTACAAGTTAGTATAATATATTTTAAAAAAACGCAATTAAAATTCATAAACTAAAAATTCAGTATATATAAACTAGCCATGGACGTTCGGTTTAATCGGGTCATTCAGATCAGGTTATTTGGTTTAAGGAAAATTCGGTTTTCTCATTGTAAAACCGAATAGACCCAAATGTCGGTTTTCTAAAAATTCCACCGAATAAACCCACCACCGGATGTCGGTTTAACAATAAAAAATTTGTATACTTTTTGACAATAAATAAATTATTATTTAATTATATTTATATCCCATCAGATTATATGCTTCACTCTCTTTTGTTCCTTTTAATTGTATAAAATTCATATTTTCTCCAATATAAACGATTACTCTATCGACAAAATTATTCTAACAATATCAGAATATTCCCCTGCGCTGTAGCACGGATCCGATTCTAGTTATTTATAAAATCAGTATTGTACTTATAAAATGCCCACCACGTCAGCAGTAACGTACATAGCTAGTGATTCGTTTGTTTCGTCACACGTACGACTCGCAAATAATCAGGTTTTTTTGAAGTAATATAAAAGGGTTACGAGTGGACTTGGCGAATTTTCTCGAAGCAATTTTTTTTTTATGTAGCAAAGTTCCCTTTATGGCGGCTCGTTGGAGAAATTTTCAATTTCTTCGTTCCTCTCTTCATCGTCGTCTATCACTATGCCCGACCAGAATGGGAGGTTTAACTCGTGAGTTTCTCTTTTTCTTTGTAATAGATTTAGAACCGGATATATAGAAAAGTTCATGTCTTTTTATTTTGTAGCTGGTTTTGTGACGGAAGATATAAACCCTAAGCAGTTTAGGCTATATGAATGTTTCCTTGGAAATTGTCAGATCTAATAGGACCGACCTGACGTGTTCTAGTGTTCTTAAGTTTTGTAATAATTAAAGATTATGTATACCGAAAATGTAACAGAAAATCACTAGAATGTTTTAAGATTTTGTAGAACAAACAGATTTAATAGGAACACCATAGCTGTCTGTCAGATTTATCATTATTATATCTGATGCATCTCATTGCAATTCGTGGTAATAGAATCCTCCCACAACATCATAACACTGAGATTCATATGACTGTAAATTGTAATTTGCATTTGTTAACTTATGAGTCTTAGAAATGCAAAAAGTTCACTATTTTGTTGATCCAAAACTCTTTCACAGGTCAAACGGAGATGTGAAGCGATTCGGTTACATTGTGAGCAAGAATCAGAACAAGGAAGCAGAGAATCCAAGTTTTGCTGACCTGACATTATGTCTCTTGGAAGTAATAATATCTCAGCTCGACTTAAAAGATAATATTCGTGCATCTGCTGTCTGCAAAACATGGCGCGAAGCCGGTCTATATGTCCGGAAGGTAGACAAGCCTCCTTGGCTTATGTACTTACCAAAACGTGGAAACTTGTTCGAACTCTATGATCCATTGCAGCAGAAGATGTACACACTGAATTTACCCCAGTTAGCTAAATCCACGGTGTGTTACTCAAGAGATGGATGGTTACTAATGCGCAAACCCACTTCAAACGAAATGTTCTTCTTCAACCCGTTTACTCGTAAGCTCATTAACTTACCAAAATATGCGTTATCATATGATGCAATCGCTTTCTCTTGCGCACCTACATCAGGTACTTGCGTATTGCTGGCTTTTAAGCATGTTAGGTATGGTGTGGTCACTGCAAGCACTTGTCATCCTGAAGCACCTGAATGGGTTACTGAGGATTTATATTTCCATCTTAGCTATGGCAGTGATATACTTAAGCACAGCAATATTGTCTATGCCAAACGTCGGTTCTATTGCCTTGATGGTAAAGGAAGCTTATATTACTTTGAACCTTCCTCTCGGGAATGGCGTTATAGTTATTTATTTTCACGGCAATGTCCCTACTTATATAACTACCAATATGAGCGGAAGAAGAAGAGAATTTTCTTGGCTGTGCGGAAAGGAGTGTTCTTCAAGATGTTTACATGCGGTGGTGAGAAACCGATTGTGTACAAATTAGACGGTTTTCCATTGGGAGGAGATCAATAGTGGTACAATTGATGGATTGACAATATTTACGAGCCTTTATTCCTCTGAGATGAGACTCAATCTCCCATGGATGAGGAACAGTGTTTACTTTCCGAGGCTTCGGTTTAATGTCAAGCGTTGTGTATCGTATTCGTTTGATGAAGAGAGGTATTATCCGCGTAAGCAGTGGCAAGAACAGGAGGATTTATGTCCTCTTGAGAATCTTTGGATCAGGCCACCGAAGAAAGCTTTAGACTACATGTGAAGATTAAAAAAAAAAAACAAATGGGAAAGCTTTTCCAACACCTTAGGTTACGGTGGAACCGTGGAAGAGTAAGATCATCTCAATTATCTTAGGGCTTAACTTTTTGGTTATGGTTTAAGACTTTAAGCTTTATCTTTCTTTATTAAGGTCTTTTGCATCTTCGGATTCTGTTTTTTTTTTTTGGATAAAGACTCTTTGGAGTTCAGGATGCTCTTGTTCAACCCTTTTCCCGTGAGCTCTTGTCCAAGTCATCAAGTGTGAGCTTTCTTTTCGAGAGATTACATTAAGTTGTCCTCCTATATTGAGATGTTGATTGGTTCTCCCGCAAATATTGTGTTTGCAGGTGGTAGTGGTTGCTAGGGATTGGTACCAATCACACAAACCGTTCACAATCGCTCCCAACCACTTGGAACATTTGCGAGAGGTAGCGGTTGCTAGGGACTGGTACCAATTACACAAAATATTCCCAATCGGTCCCAACCGCTTGAAGCCTCTGAATTCCAAATGGTTGCGGGAGATTTTGGTTGGATATATATATATATATATATATATATATATATATATATATTTAACTTAAAACAAATCAATGATAATGAAATATATTTTTTTATATCTCTACTTAACTATTTTACCCATTAAAGATGTAAGAAAATAAAGTATGAATTCGATTGAACAGATTATAAAAAAAAACTACAAGAAAATAAAATTCTAATTAATAATAATCCGGAAAATTTGATGTAAATTTAATGGCACATTGCACATAAGTTCAAAAAAATCTAAACAAATATAACATTTCATCAAAAATTTAAGAAAATAAGATTATTTATGAAAAATATTAAAACAAATCACCAGTGACTCTTCTCAACTTTCGCTTGATCATTCATACCATGCAATTGTAGCCCCAAGGAACTGCATCACAAAAATTGTTATGTGAGAAAGAAAACTAAACATATGTCTCTTCCAAACATCAAGTACATTGGTCTTTCATAATTAATTTACCTTGGTCTTGTAATTCAATGTGAGGAACTTATTGAGTGTGTGAGATTTAAGAGAGAGGATCCACGATCTAAAGCATATATTTTTTCATTTATCACGTTACTTGATTATATTTTTGGTGAAAATGTGTAAAGTAATAAGTATTTCAATATGGAATTTATTTGTTTTTTTGAATAATTATTTTAGTATTTTTTAGTGAATTTTAACTATAAATCAAGTTTAATAAGTTTTTTGGTGTTTTAAAACATTTATATAATTATATATTATATTTATTATGTTTTAACCGCTATTGCACCTGCTGGTGCACCAGTCGTAAAACTCTCCAAACGCACCCATTTTAATACGCTAAACCAGTCATTCAAAACGCTTAATAACGCTTGAAACCGCAACCACCTGCTTCCGCAATCTCCCGCAGCCGCAACCGCTGCATTTAAACCAGTCATGCACTGAATAATTGTGTCATGGTAGCATAAAACAACTAGTATGACTAATAAGAAATAAACAACTTTTTTTTATATAATCCGAGATTCTTAACAAAAATGATGTCGAATATAATCTTTTGCGAATATGTGTTTATTACATAGCAGTTAACTTGATCATATTATTACATGATCCAAAAAAGTTTAGCTTTTACTTTTGGCTTAGACCATCTCCAATGTGTATCTCAAATTTTTTACTTTAAAATAGAGTATTGTAACTCTAAAATAAAACATAGATTTTATTCAATGTAACACTCTTTTTTTATTCTAAAATAAAGTTAATATAATAATTAAAGTTAAATATAGAGCAATCCTATCATTTACTATATTTAAGAGTAAGATATATAGTTTAATTGGAGCAAATATTATGTTAGTATGTATCAAACTTTTTTCTACTTGATATGTTGATTTTGCTATATGGTTGATAGAAGAAAAAGATGAGTCAAAAGTGTGACACTATAACTCACTAGATATATCATGGTCAAATAATTGATAGTACCTAATTATAATACAACAATGCAAAATAATATATATAAGTAATTATGAAAATCGTGAAGTAACCTTAGTCCATTGGTCAGTGATAAGTTCAACTGTAAAAGACACCATCACATCAAAGATTGAGTTTTGCCCCTATAAATGTAGAGATTTGGATAATAGACCGGTATGTTGTGGCCCAAAAAAATTGTAAAAAATCTTATACTTGGAAAGAAAAAGGAAAATAGATGTTTGATGGAGAAAAATAAATAATTATAAAATAGCTATTTGACGGGGAAAAAATGAATAATTAGAAAAAGTATATCTTATTATATAAAGTTTTGTTTTCAATATTACTCATTAACATTATTGTGACACGTGTCAATTGTATCATTAAGATGTTGACACATGTCAATTCTAAATTTATCAAAACCTATTCTAAAAATGGTATAGAAAACTAAAAAAAAAGGAAAACCTAATTTTATTGAAATTATTTTTAAGAAAAAAACTTAATTTTATTGGAAATTTTAAATTCTTAAAAATGAGTACAATTTTATTTTTTCTGTCAAAAATGTACTAGAAATTTAATAATTTTAATTTTTAAGTCTAAACCTTCTTACAGATCCCTATGAATGTTAGGATTTGACTACTTGGTCGGTATGTTGTGGTCGAATGTTGACAAAAGAAATTTCAACCTTGAGATATTTCACATACATTAATAAGATACGTGACATGCTATTAATTGATTATATTAAAATATGTATATTTTTTTTTGAAAAGCAAAATGTAAAAAAAATAATAATTAGAAATCTATATAACTAGGTGAGGACCCAAACGATGTGCGGGTTTGAAGTTTAATAAATTAAATTTAGAAAATATATTAAAATTTGTTGTACGTTATTTATAAATTTTATTTTTGTTATAATATATTGATTTATATCTATTTACAAATATTTTAAGTATGTTACTATTAAAAGTGTATTTTTTTACACCTAAATATTTTATATGTTACAAATATATTCTTTAACACCACCTAGAAAATGTCTATATGAACACATTAAGCCAACTATTTTACTTTCACTCTGCATAGTTTTTTTAATTACTATTTGTTGGCTCAAAAAATATTTCGAATAAAAAATATATATTACATAATATACTAATCAATGATGTATCATCACAATAATGTTGGACCACCATGGAGAAAACCTCGACTCCGCCCTCATCCTTTATAGAGAGAACCTTGCGTCCAACCTCCTCCACCATGGAGAGAACCTTGGTTCCGCCTTCCACCCTCGGAGAGATAACCTTGCCTTCACCTTCCTCCCTTGGGGAGATAACCTTGTGTTCAACCTTCTCCACCATAGAGAGAACCTCGGCTCTACCTTCCTCTTTTGTGGCTTTTTTTAATCTCAAAATGGCTTGCTCCGACAACCAATGAAAGTAATCACCTTTTTCTAACGTCAAAAAATCTTTTGATAGTAACTAATGTTAAATTTCCCAATGTATCGTAAAAGTGTCTTCGACACACTATGATGTAACATCTGTCTCTGTAACGCCTCAACCGCCACCTTGCTTAGTGATCCTATGTCCACTCTCAGTCCATGGGGCCATTTTTCTAAGTGGGGCGTACATCTATTCTCTGCCCGTGGATCCATCCATATTCGATGCTTGGTTTGTTACGTCTGAGAGACTTTAAAAACTTGTTTACCGACTCTACAAATCAAGATTATATTTTCCTGTGTTTTGTCATCACTCGCACAGTTCCGACAATCGCTTCCAGGAAGGTCACCCATCATAAAGTTCTCTCAGGACCCTTGACCGAAAAAATAATTGCATTTTGGTGACATATGTGGCCAAATCAATTCTTTTAAACCTTTCCGCAAACCAGGATGTCACAGTCTTTTAGCTCATGTGGATCTATCAATAACGATTTATGTTTTTCCAATCTATATATCTATGTTTGTTGTAAGATTGTGTTTGGTTAGCTTATTTTATCTATCTATTAGGTTGATGAGTAACTACTCGTTATCTCAATTTAGGATTGAATGAATAATGGTAACAATTATGTTTGCAAAAAAAAAAAAAGGGTTTATGACCAACCAATCAAGATTGAAAAATTAGAAAAAAATCAATTTGACATAATTAAAGAAACAATAGAAAATTATAGTAGTATATGAATCTCATATAATTCAAAGATGAAAATATAAATGAAATAAAAAAATCTAAAAATACTACAATAAATTTTAAAATATAGTATTAAGAAAACAAAACGCATATATTAATCTTTTTTTGGGTCAATATATTAATCTTACATATTCTCAACTGAAAAAGAAGAAAGTGGGAGAAATTTTTTGTTTAAAAAAATAAGAAAAATTTATCTTCCCATTAAAAAAAATTTCCCAATTAAACAAAATTGAAAGCAGTGTTTTTGAATAAATTATTAAATATGAGATGATCTATGTTTATATAGAAGTGAGTATTTACAAAGTTTAGAATTAATAATTAACTGTATATTTTCCTTAATCTATTTTTCTATTTTTTGTAGAATTAATAACTTAACATTAAAAATAAGTAAACAATATTATAATTTTGAATTTTATGAATATATATATATATATAATCTCCTTATAATTATTTTTTAAAACTTTGTATTTTTTATAAATTCTGTATTTTTGATAATTAATTATTTACATTATTAAATATTTTTTAAAACAAAATATTTTATTTTTGTTGTAATCAAATTCCTCCTATTAAATATTAACTTTTACACATGTCAAAATATGAGATTGATAACTTGACATATGTCAAAATCTTGTTAATGACTAACTTTTAAAACCCAACTTTATATAATAAGATACCAATATACATATGTATATTAGAAAGAATACAAAAATAAATAAATAAAAAAATTAGCTTAAAATAGGTGTAATCATAGTTACAAATACTTTATAATACAACAATATTTTAAGTGTGGATCTTTAAAATATGTTGTTTTGTATATTTTGCTAAATATTTTCGTTCTTTGTTTGTAAGATAATGTATATGTTGCTAAATATTTTCGTTCTTTGTTTGTAAGATAAGTATACATTTATGGATAAATTATAGAATTAAGTTTTTTTTTCAAATATTTGTATGGATTAAGTTTTTGGGTATTTTGTTGGAATGATAATTTTATCCTTCTTTAGAACTACAAGAAACTTTTTGAGTTTTATTGTTCTGTTTCTGTCTATTTTGCGGTGAGTAAGGCGGATATGGGTTTGTAAACTCCTTTACATACACAAACACAAATTTAAACCTTAAATCTTAAAGATTAAAATTCGATTAAACAAGAGAGACAAGAGGCCAAATAGTATAGAAGATGACATGGAGATGAACATGAATTAGATATTTCGATTATTCAATTAAGCAAAAGAGACAAGAGGCCAAAGATTATAGAAAATGAAATGGAGATGAACATGAATTAGAGATTTTGATTCACTTTGAAAGCAAGAACATCAAACATTTGAGCTAATTAGTTTGGGGGAAAATTGAAATTTCTTATTTTGATCCGATTGATGTCTAAGATGGGTGCCTTTGAGTTCCCTCTACATTATTTCCTTAGTATATTTGATTCAAGACGCGATTAACTGAATTTACTGGGTTCATCGGAAGAGATGGTGTTATGATGATATTTTGTCTATCATAACTAATTTTTGTCTATATATTTATTATATGTGAATTTTTAAACGCATATTTTTGAGATTAGAAATCTTAACTTTGTAAAATCCGAAGGAATTAAGTCAACTGTCCGTACGGTTTGGAAGCTCCCAGGCACTTTTCCCAAGGCCATTTCACCAACTTTCAACGATGACCTTTTCCACCGTACCTACACCTTTCTCCTCCGTCTAAAAGCACTCCTCCTCCGTACCTACCTTTTCCGGCGATATGTTTTTCTGCTTTTTACTGCTATTCTGGGGTTGCTTTTGACTCTCTCTCCGACCGGCGTAATATCTCATGCTTTCTATGGAGGAGATGCTAACAATCTTGGATCTGCTTCACTACCTCGGAGCTCCTGCTGGGACTAGACTTCCTCTGTTCTCCTTTTAATCGCTTTCTCTGCTTCACTTGGGGTCCTTTCCCTCCGTTATTGCACCTTTGCAGACCTGTATCCGCCTTTTTTCCGACTGTCTCCTGCAGGTAACCCGACGGCTATCTAGTTGACCGGTACCCTTCTCAGTTCGTTTCTTTCTTGTCCTCCACGGTTCGTAGTTTCGCTTGTGTGGTCTTACCTTAGAGATAATGTCGCACCGATACTCGAGATCTGACAAGGCAAAATGGGTTGCTGGCTCCTTAAAAGTCCAACGTAAATCTCCCGTTCGCATTCCTGACAGAGATACATCGGTCTTGGCTGCTGAAAATAAGCTCACTTGAACAAATAGAGAATCCGAAAGTTTTCCGTATATTATTGATGTTCGATCTTTACACATATATAAACACAAAATGACAATCTGTACAAATCATATCTCTGCATATTAAGGAAACTAAATCACTCAGCTGATCTCAAGAGAATCACGTCCAACTTGATGACCAAGTCTTCTTAACCATGAGTAAACCAGAGAATAACCGGATCCATCTCCAACACCCCCCTCAAGTTGGAGCATACAGATTTAGTATGCCCAACTTGACACGAAATCGCGCAAAAGAATCTCGCCCAAGTGGTTTTGTAAATATATCAGCAAGTTGAAAAGCTGTACCTACATGACGAAAGGTGATATTTCCGCGAACAAGCTCATCCCGAACAAAATGGCAGTCAACTTCTATATGTTTCGTCCGTTCATGAAACACCGGATTGGTTGCAATATGAATAGCCGACTGACTGTCACAACACACAACCATCGGTTGATCATGACGCACCCCAAGCGTGAACAACAACTGTTTCAACCATTTTAATTCTGAAGTGAGGAAAGACATAGCAAAGGTACTCTGCCTCTGCAGACGACTTGCTGACAGTGTCCTGTTTCTTTGTTTTCCAAGAGATTGGAGAGTCCCCAAGCTGAACAATAAAACCAGTAACTGATCGTCGTGTGAGAGGGCACGTTGCATAATCAGAATCACACCAACCAGTAAGGCGAAAACCACCGTTACAACGAAGCAAGATACCTTGACCTGGATCAGATTTCAGATAACGAACAATACGAAGGGCAGCATCCCAATGGGCCTCACGAGGTTGCTGCATAAACCGTGCGAGCATATGAACCGAAAATGCAAGGTCAGGGCGCGTTACAGCCAAATAAATCAAGCGACCAATCAGTCTGCGATACCTCTGTGGATCAGGAAGAAGAGGAGACGTAGAGAGGAACAAATCGTGAGTTTGTTCGAGAGGAAACGCTGCTGGTTTAGCACCCATCAGACCAGTTTCAGAGATGATATCCAACGCATATTTGCGTTGACAGATATAGATTCCTGTGGCGTTTCTAGCCACTTCGATCCCCAAAAAATATTTCAAAGGACCTAAATCCTTCATGTGAAAACAAGAAGATAAATAGGCCTTGAAATCCTGAGTCGCTTTGAAAGAGTTACCGGCAATGATCAAATCATCAACATATATCAAGAGATTAATGTGAACATGACCTCTGTCAAGAGTAAACAGAGAGTAATCAGAAAGCGACTGTACAAACCCGTAACTCTTCAAAGCAGCTGTTAACTTCTCAAACCAACATCGAGGGGCTTGTTTCAAGCCGTATAACGCTTTGTGAAGACGACATACCTTGTTAGGATGAGAGGCACCAAAACCGGGAGGCAGTTTCATGTAAACTTCTTCTTGAAGATCACCATGCAAGAACGCATTGTGAACATCCATTTGATGGATTTCCCAGTTTCTTTTGGCGGCGACATCAAGAAATAAACGAACGGTCCCCATCTTTGCAACCGGTGCAAAGGTTTCACCATAGTCTTCACCTTCTTTTTGTTTGTTACCAAGAGCAACAAGACGAGATTTATACCGTTCAACCGAGCCATCTGAATTATGCTTGACTTTGTAAACCCACTGACACCCAATAGCTCTTTTACCTGGAGGTAAATCCACAATCGACCAAGTCTTGTTAGCTTCCTGCGCATCAATTTCAGTAGTCATAGACCGATGCCAGCGTTTGTCGACCACTGCTTCTTTATACGAACGGGGTTCACGAGCAGTTGCAATGGCGGTCATATAAGCAACGTGAGACCCAGAAAAACGCATCTTCGAATCGTGATTGGAGATTGGATAGCGGACCGAATCAGAAACGGCACAGTCAGCGGAGTTGACGACATAGTCTTTCAAAGTTACCGGTGGTTCTCGTCTTCGTTGACTCTGCCGAGGAGGGGGCAAGACTGGCGGAGCAACAGCAGCAGCGGATGCTGGATTTTGTCGGGGAGGTTGTGGTGGGGGCGAGGGAATCGGCACCAGAGAAGGAGAGGATGCCGAGGAAGTTGTTGACGGAAGAACCATGTGAATTAGATGCAGTCGGAGAGGAAGTCTCGTGAATCGGCGATGGAGAAAAGTGAGTATCGGGAGAAGGTGGATCTGGTGTGACAGTTGGGCCAGGGTCCAGTGCAGATGGGCCTAATTCAGTTAATGGACCGATTTGTGAGACAGGCTCAGTTTCTGTAGACGGGCCAGAAGAAATAGAAGCCCATAACTGTGGACTGTCTTCTTCGTTCACGACTGTGGCCGACGACGGAGATGGTAAAAAGAAGGGGAATTCAGCTTCTGAGAACACCACATCTCTAGAGACAAAAAAATCTTTGGCATCGATATCAAATAATCTCCACCCCTTCTGACCGTGAGGATAACCCACAAAAACACATCTCCTACTTCTCGACTCAAATTTGTCACCATGACGTCGTGGATTATAAGCATAACAGAGACTACCAAAAACACGTAAGTGTTCATACTGTGGTGGCTTCTTATGCAGACGTTCATACGGAGTTTGATTGTTGAGCACTGGAGTCGGCGTCCGGTTGATTAAGTAAGCCGCCGTGAGAACACACTCCCCCCAAAACTCTAAGGGAAGATGAGCTTGAAAACGTAACGCTCTCGCAACATTGAGGATGTGCCGGTGTTTTCGTTCAACTCTCCCATTCTGCTCCGGCGTATAAACACAGGAACGTTCATGAACGATTCCCTCATCTTGAAAAAATTTTGTCATAGACAAAAACTCCAAACCGTTGTCACTACGGACGGTGCGAACGGTTTCACCGAATTGGCGTTTCGTGAAGGCGAGAAAATTTTTTAAATGCCGAGCAACCTCTGTTTTATCAACCAACAAATATAGCCAGACACCCCTTGAGTAGTCATCGACGATCGTCAAAAAATACTTAGCTCCACAATGAGATGTAGTACGGTAAGGTCCCCATAAGTCACAATGGATCAATTCAAAGATGCGCTCGGTTTTATTCAAACTTAAGGGAAAAGACTGTCGAGTTTGCTTAGCACGAAGGCATACATCACAAGCTTTATTCAAATGCATAGAAGAAACAGTTACAGCAGGAAGTTGACACACAATTTTCGCCGAAGGATGTCCCATACGACTATGCCACAGCTCATATTCTTTCTCCTCCTTTGTAGTGACAGCAGCCGCGAACTCCATACCACGAAAAAGAAATGTGCCACCCGCTCTAGTACCCATCCCAATCACCATCCTCGAAGTGCGGTCCTGGACCACAAGGAAGTGATCAGACATTTGCAAAACACATCTATTCTCATCCATCAATTGACCAATTGAAATCAAATCAGAGTGAAAGCCTTCTACATAAAACACAGACTGCATGACCAGATCAGACCCTAAATGAACTGTCCCTTCCTTGACAGATATACGTTCTCTACCATCAGCCAAAATAACTAAAACCGGAGCCATCTCACGTATATTCGTCAAAACAGCTAAGTTCCCCGTCATATGATGAGAAGCCCCCGTATCCATAATCCAAGAAGGAGAGTGAGACTTACCAGTCAACTTTTCTGTGGAGACTCCCTTTCCAGCATTAAGGATCTTCTTAATAGTTTGCCACTGATCATCGGTCAACCCGCTAACACCATCACGATCCTGATCCGTGACCACATGATTAGCCTGTTGAGTTGTGTCGATGTGCGGAACAGTCACACAATTTGCATAAGCTTGAGAACCACGACCTCGACCTCCACTAGAGCTTGCTCCTCCACGACCACGATTCTGCAAAGAACGGCTACGCGGACGATCACCCCACCATTCGGGATATCCAATGACCGCATAGCACCGGTCGGATACATGTCCAGTCCTGTTACAGTGTTTGCATACAACACCCTTATCCTTGTCATCATTCCGAGATTGAGAGTACCCCGTACGAGACCGTAGCTGAACAGCGAAAGCACTAGCTTCTGTCTGAATCTCTAATGCCTTGGTGCCATTCAAAATCACATCTTCCTCTTGTCGCACGAGGTTATACACCTCCTCCAAGGATGGAACCGGGTTGCGAGACAGAAGACTCGAGCGCACCGTACGGAACAGAGTATCATCAAGTCCAAAAAGAAATTGTTGAACCTTGTCTTCCTCTCGATCACGTTCCTGGAGTGTTGTAAGGTCACAGTCACATTTGCCACATTTGCAGACCCGCAAGGGACGAGAAATCGCCATGTTATCCCAGATCTTTGTCAACTTACCATAGTAAGTCTCAATAGACAAACCCCGTTGTTTGCAGCCTGCAAGTTCGACCTTGATCTGCTGTAGTCGTGGTCCATTCATCACTGAGAAACGTTTCTGCAAGTGATCCCAAAGATCCTTTGCCACATCACGATGGGAGATGCTGGACTTAAGCGCAGGATCAATGGTCATCTTGATCCAAGACACAAGGAGTGCTTGGATAGTCCACCAGTCTTCAAGATCAGCAGATCCTTCTGCAGGCCTAGGAATTGCTCCCGTAAGAAAACCAAATTTTTTGCGAGAACAGAGTGCCGTCTTCATTCCGCAAGCCCACTCGTCGTAGTTGTCTCCCTTCAACAATGGATGAGAGATCACAGCCCCTGGATTATCAGCAGAGGTCAAATCGTAAGGTGAGATCGTCCGCCTCACTTCAGTCGTGTTCACGGCATGATTACCGTTCGGGTTCGCAGCAAGATTGCTGTTCGGGTTCGTCGGAGAATTAACACCGTCCACCATCGTCGTTCAAAGAAAACAAAAAAATGTTTTTGTTTACAGAAAAGGTTCAGGCTCTGATACCATGAACAAATAGAGAATCCGAAAGTTTTCCGTATATTATTGATGTTCGATCTTTACACATATATAAACACAAAATGACAATCTGTACAAATCATATCTCTGCATATTAAGGAAACTAAATCACTCAGCTGATCTCGAGAGAATCACGTCCAACTTGATGACCAAGTCTTCTTAACCATGAGTAAACCAGAGAATAACCGGATCCATCTCCAACATCACTCTCATCGGACGAGTCACAAACCCTAAAGTTCAAAAAGCTAAGGCTATTGTGGAGTACCTCCCCCAGTACTGGTACCTGGAAAACAAAGTGGTTGGGAGAAGCTTAGGCCCTGACCTCTTCCAGTTCCGGTTTGAAGCAGAAGCTGACCTTCAAGGAGTCCTTAAAAGCTCCCCTTATCACTTTAAGCAATGGATGATTATCCTACAACGATGGGCTCCCATCATCTCAGCCTCGTTCCCAAACACTATTAACTTCTGGGTAAGAATTCACAAGCTCCCTGCCCTTCTATGGGATGACCAGACAGTTCGTACCATTAGGAAAGAATTGGGCCCTGTTATAGGCCAAGACTCTGCTGAAGCTAGAGTTCGTGTCGAAATCAATGGTCTGCTACCTCTAGAACGGTCTGTCCCAATCCGTCTCCCGTCTGGGGAAGTCACACTTGTGGAGGTAGAATATGAGAAACTTGAAAAACACTGCTTCCACTGCTTCTCTTTGTCCCATGAGAAGAAGCATTGTCCCCAACTCGCATCCCCTGAGAAACCGACGTCCAGACCCCTAGGAATCAACCAGCAACTCACGCTAGAAAAAATAGGTGAAAAGCGCAGAGCCGACCAGCGCAGGGAGGCAAGAGTAGAGTCCGAAGACAGACACAGGCCTTCTCCCCCGCGTCGTTCCCACTCTCTCTGCTCTCCATCACGACGTTCTCCAGTCAGAAGGTCAACTCACGATCTTCCCCCACCTCGTCGACCTCTGCTTAGACGATCCCCACCCCGACGGTATCAAACTGCATCAAGGCATTCACCACCAAGGGCTCCTAGAGGGTCCCCTTTCAACAATCATCAGATTTTTGAGGAAGGATCTTCGAGAAGCAGAACCCTTCCTCGCTCCTCCAGAGAGCACTATTATGATAGAAGCCCCTCCCGACGCAGAGAACATAATGAATGGCTTTCACTCTCTTCTGATCAACATCGCCTCAGAGCCCCTGCAGAACAGCTTATACAAGGTAGTGGCTCAACAAAATCTGATAGAGAGGAACCCCAGCCTAACTTGGAACATGTAACTGGAGATCTTAGGCCTCACAAGGAGACACAAGGACCCCTGCTTCCTGACTCCTCCCACACTCCTTCCCCTCAACCCCAGAGAGAACCTCTTAGTCTCCAAACCACTCATGGCTCCGGGGGCGAAAAAAGCTCCTCTCAGTGTCGTCGTCCTGCCCTAGAGCGTCTCTCTGTAGGAGAGGGTTCAAACTTGTTACGCCCCAGTCACGCAAACTCTATGGATTCCAGCAAGTTGCAAGAAGTGGAGATTCAGTATCTCGAAGAGGATACTAGAGAGTGCCCTCTTGGCTCTGTTTCCGCTGGCGGGGGGTCCTCTCCAGCAGCGGATGGTGCGAGAATCCCGGCTACTCTTCGACTAGGTCCTTCCCCTAGAGGCCAACAACGTCGAAAAACTGCAAAGGCTAAGGCGGGAACTAGTAAAGCTGGAACAACAACTGGTGGTAAAAGGAAGGTTACTCGTACTACTGCTAAGCCAAGAGGAACGAGAAGCCTTTTGCAAGGCACAAGCCTCCGTAAGATCCATTCCACTAGATCATCAAATCCCCCTAGAAAGCGTCTGTGTACTACTTCTCTACCTTGTAATGAGGATATTCCTGGCTCAAGTTTGGGACCAACTGCAGACCCTACTATTAACTTAATTCCTGCGTCTGTCAGACAGGAGGGGGATTTTTGGTCCCCGCAAAATCTCCTTCCTTAGTCATATTGAGCTGGAACTGTCAAGGGTTGAGAGGCAACCTTACAGTTCGTCGTCTTAAGGAATTACATCGTTGTTTTTCGCCAGACATCTTGTTTCTCATGGAAACTAAAAACTCAGATGATACTATCTCTTCCTCTTTGAAAGACTTAGGCTTCTCGTCCCAGTTGACTGTTCCTCCTGATGGACTCAGTGGTGGACTGGCAATCCTTTGGAAGGAAGGCATAACGGTGGAACTTCTTGACTCTTCACCAAACTTCATTGATACTAAAGTGACTGTGAAGAGAGTTTCGTCTTTCGTTACTTTCATCTATGGTCTTCCCGAACAGGAGAATAGAGCAACCTTCTGGTCACAAATGTCTTCCCTAGGAGATTCCCGAGAGTCAGCTTGGCTTCTTACAGGGGATTTTAATGATATCTTATCAAACGCGGAAAAGATAGGCGGACCTCCATGCTGGGAAGGATCTTTCACCAACTTTCGAAATTTTGTGTCACAGAATGGATTGTGGGATGTCAAACACTCAGGGGACTCCCTGTCATGGAGAGGAAAGCGCTATTCTCACTTTGTTAAGTCACGCCTAGACAGAGCTCTGGCCAACTGTTCATGGACCGAGCTATTCCCACAAGGAAGATGCAAATACCTCCGCTTTGAGGGTTCCGATCACAGACCAATTATCACATTTTTTAACTGCTCTGAGCGTAAGCCAAGAGGAATGTTTAGGTTCGACAGGAGACTAACCTCTAAGCCAGAGATAAGAGATTTGATCCTACAGTCCTGGTCTGATAAGGAAGATGAAGATGCTGACATAATAGCTAAGCTTAGTCGATGTCGTCAAGCAATAATCCAATGGACGAGGGAACAACACCAGAATAGCAGCCGGAAAATAAAAGAACAACATGAAGCTCTTGACGCTGCCTGGTCTGAGATCATTCCCAATGAGGACAGTATTGCCACGATTACAGCGGAGTTGAAAAAAGCTTACAAGGAGGAGGAACTTTTTTGGAGACAACGGAGCAGGATCCAATGGCTGCAAGCAGGAGATAAGAATACAAGCTATTTCCACGCGGTTACACGAACTAGAAGATCAGTCAACTCCTTTTCGGTTATAGAAGATGATCAGGGAACAGAATTTGTGGAGGAAGACTAGATCACGTCGGTGATTGCCTCTTTTTCGATAATATCTTTACCTCCAACGGGAATGAGGATTTTCAGGTGGTTGATGAGACTCTCTCCCCAAAAATCTCACAACTCATGAATGAGAGCTTAACTGCAATACCGGATAATAAGGAGATAAAAATGGCGGTATTCTCAATTCATCCCGGGAAGGGCCCAGGACCAGATGGGTTCTCTTCTTCTTTCTACCAATCGTTTTGGACAATCATTGGTGAAGATGTCTGTCGGTCCATCCGAAGTTTCTTTGAAACTAGCTACCTCCATCCGCGTCAGAATGAGACGCATGTGAGGCTTATTCCAAAAATCTCAGGACCAAGGAAAGTGGGAGACTACAGACCTATCGCTCTTTGCAACACTCATTACAAAATTATAGCTAAGATCCTCACTGGCAGACTCCAGCCTATTCTGCCTGAACTTATCTCTCCATTTCAGTGTGCCTTTGTGCCTAACCGTGCGATCTCTGACAACGTCCTTATCACACATGAGATTCTTCATTTTCTTCGTACTTCAGAGGCTAAAAAGTTTTGCTCAATGGCTGTGAAAACAGACATGAGCAAAGCTTATGATCGAATTGAGTGGGGATTTCTTAAATCAGTGTTAGAAAAGCTTGGTTTCAGTGAGAGATGGATTAGCTGGATTTCGGCTTGTGTTAGCTCTGTGTCCTACTCCTTTCTCATAAATGGATCACCACAAGGACAAGTGATCCCATCCCGCGGATTGAGACAAGGAGATCCTCTCTCCCCCTACCTCTTCATACTATGTACTGAGGTCCTGTCGGGACTGTGTGTTAAAGCTCAAGACCAAGGTATCCTCTCTGGTATCAAGGTGAGCAGAGCAAGTCCACCAGTTAACCACCTTCTTTTTGCGGACGATACTATGTTCTTTTGCAAATCAAATGCTAGATGTTGCCAAGCGCTCACTCAGATACTAGCAAAATATGAAAAAGTATCGGGACAATGTATCAATCTTACGAAGTCCACAATCACCTTCTCATCAAAGACACCGGCAGAAGCAAAGGTCAGAGTTAAGAACTCGCTAAATATCACTCAGGAGGGAGGACTTGGTAATTACCTAGGTCTACCAGAAAACTTTGGGAGGAAGAAACGAGACATCTTTGCCTCTATTGTGGATAAGGTCCGACAACGAGTACACAGCTGGCCAGGTCGTTTCTTATCTGGAGCTGGGAAACAAGTGCTCCTTACAACGGTTCTCACTGCCTTACCAATATACCCTATGTCATGTTTTAAACTCCCTGTCTCCCTTTGCAAACAAATCCAGTCTGTTCTCACACGTTTCTGGTGGGATGACAAACCGGAGGTTAAAAAAATGTGCTGGGTGTCTTGGGAGTCCCTTACTCAACCAAAGTATTTGGGAGGACTAGGCTTTCGTGATCTAGAGAAATTCAACGATGCCCTTTTGGCAAAAACGGGATGGCGGCTCCTCACTCAACCAGACTCTCTGCTTACGAGAGTTCTTCTTGGGAAATATTGCAACTCCTCAAGCTTTCTCGAATGTTCAGCTACACCAAGAGTGGCTTCTCATGGCTGGCGAAGCATCCTTACGGGTAGAGAACTGCTTCTTAAAGGACTTGGTTGGTCAGTAGGCAACGGTGCATGTATTAATGTTTGGAGGGACGCTTGGCTATCGCTGGATCACTCCCAAGCTCCATTTGGGCCACCTACTGCGGATACTGCAGAGCTAAAAGTGCAGGATCTTCTATGTCCTGTCACAAATGATTGGAATGTGGACGTTATTCGTCAGATCTTACCTCAGTATGAGGAACCAATTCGTAAGCTTATTACCAGCTATGTCCCGTCTACAGATGCTCTGGTTTGGTTACCTGAGAACTCAGGGTCTTACTCGACGAAATCGGGATATGCTATCGCAAAACAATTCCAACAACAGTCGACCATTGATAGCTTTAACTGGAACAAACAAGTTTGGCAAACTAAACTTCCCCCAAAACTGAAAAACTTTCTCTGGAAAATTGCAGCAGGGGCTCTCCCTCTGGGCTCAAACCTCGTAAAAAGAGGAATGGTTGGAGCTGCTAACTGTAAAAGATGCAGGTATCATGAGGATGAAGTGCATTTGTTTTTCAATTGTGGTTTTGCAGGTGAAGTCTGGAGTCTCGCACCCTTTGCGGCCCTACCAAACCCTTCCACACTCACGTCCGCCAAACTCTTGTTACAAAATGCAGTAGGTCTTGTGAGCCTCCCCCGTGTGGAGTGTCCCTAACCCCCCTGGTTCCCTGGATCATGTGGAACTTGTGGACTGCGAGAAACCTGCTCCTCTTTGAAAACAGAGTCTACTCTGCAATTGACGTCATGCACAAGGCGATCACAGATGCACGACAGTGGCAGGAGGCCCAGTTAGCTATCCCCAAACCTTCCCAAAGACCTCTGGAAATCCTGACTCCTACTACCTCGGCTCAGTCTCATGTGTGCTTCGTAGATGCTGCATGGTGCCCAGCTTCAGGATCGAGTGGAGCTGGTTGGATCCTCAAAGACCAGTCAGAATTAATCCTTTCTCAGGCGTCCGCAACACGCCCCTTTGTGCCTTCTGCTCTAGCTGCAGAGGCGTTGGCGATTCGAAGTGCTCTGTTTCACATCACTTCAATCGCTCATTTCTCTTCAATCCGATCTCTCAAGATCTGTTCTGATTCTCAGGTTCTTATTAAGCTGCTCAAGACAAACGGAACCCACAAGGAGCTTAAAGGAATACTACATGACATTCGTTGTCTGCAGAATTCTTTCTCCTCTATCCTTTTTAGTTATATTTCTCGTTCAAACAATATGGAAGTGGATGCCCTGGCTAAATCCGCTCTCTCTGCTTCAGTTCTTGTAACCAACTCCTCCCTTAGTGGAGTTTAACTCTTTTATTTATCATCAGCGGTTTGACCAAAAAAAGAAATCTTAACTTTGTATGCTTAAATTTATGATTAGTTTGATTTAATTGAAACATAATATTTACATACGATTACAGTATAACCTTAAAATTTTGTAAACAGAAATCACATGTATAATTTAACATGCATATCACAAAAGCTATAAAATAGGAGTTATCTATTACTAAATTGTTGAGTTATTCGATATTAGAGTTTTTTTTATCACACTCACATAGGAAAAAGAAAACCTACACATATGAAAATATATAAAAATTAACTGAAAATTAAATAATATCCCTGTTTTAAAAATCGGTCTCGCCGGCTAGTTAATCGCCAGAAAAGCGCTCGGCGATACCCAACCGCTGTGATTTTAGTATATTCGGCCAAAAAATCGGATATGTGAAAAAAAAAAAAAAAAAAATTTGTTAAATTTATGATGAAAATTGATTTTTTGAGATTGGATCTGAAGATTTTGTAATAAAGGGGAAAAACTAAGCTGTTCATGTTTTAAGTGTGCGCAGTCAAAGGAAGAAGATGAAGAGGAAATACCGATTTTCCCTTTTCTAAAGTGAATTGATTAAAAACAAACTGCTGGGATTTAAACATGGGACATTTGACTCAGTTATAGAGACTTATATCACTGCACCATCGAAGTTATATGGGATTTTACACATGTAATAAAATATATATCTTCCAAAGTTAGATATAAGCCCTAAAACTAGTTTTCGATTACTTCCTGTATAATCTCCGATTTATTGATTAATTGCTAGGGCCACCTTGACTGCCAGCTAGCGCCTACCGATTTCTAAAATAGGGATTAATATATAATAATAAGAAAACAAAATATTTATTTTTTAATTTTTTGACATATTATCTTATTATTGATATTTTTTCCTACATAGGTTAAAAGATTATATTATAAACCCAAGTATAATATATATTATAGTTTCTTTAAAAAAATTAATGTGATAGAATTTATTTTCGATAGAATTAACATGTATTACAGTCATGTGACATAGTAACTTTAGAAACCAAACTTTGTATAATAATTAATAGTATACCAATCAATTAAAAATTTCATAATTCTTTTTTTTTTATAATCATATTTTCACATATTTAATAATCTTTAGCCAACCAAAAAGACTACTGGTGAGTTAGCCATTATCTTTCGATATAGTCTTTTCTAATGGACCGATTTTGAGAGGCGTATCCAAATCCTACTAATATTGATTATCATGTAGGTATCCATAAGACCATAAGGATTTGTTTACTAATATTGATTTCCATATACTATTTTTTTTTAAGTCTTTGTTCAAAATTTAGTATTTATGAAAACATAATTAGATGTCTGTATAAGGCTATATATAATTTAAAATTGAGGAAAGTTTGACTAATTAAAGCAATGCTACCATAAAAGTCATATATGTACATACATATCCTTGCCACATGTTCATCGTTCCATGGTTTTAATGTTATATAAATTGTATCATTTGATTGAAGAAAAAAGACCACCGTACTTTGATTAATGGTATGAAATGTTTTTTGAATAGTAGATATTACATATGGCTGATTGGTCGTGTTTGGTATAAGGGTTTTCGATGATTTTTTTTTTTAAATAAATAATTTCATCATATCGTAATTTTTGTTTGCAGATGCTTTAGATTTCATCTTTCGATAAAGATTTAGCAATCAATTTTTGTTGAAACCTGAACTTTGTTTTAAAAGTTATTTCTTTTGGTAATTAAGAAACCTGTCAACGAATTTTCACCTGAAATCTATAGGAGATTAGTTTGTTAAACAAAAATTGGCGCGCAAACCATTTACCAATTGTATCATGCCTTTATTAGTTTTATCGATTTTGCATGTAATTATAGTTTATAAGTTTTCGGTTTTAGGTTTTCAGTAGCATGAGTCTCTTATTCTTCGCCATAGTTTCACCACCCAATTCAAATGTTGATATTGCATTTCTTTCTAGGTTAGAGATAACAATAGAAGAAAAAGGCATCACCTCAAATGAACTGACCGGCACTTGACTAGGATCGCAAAGAAAGTTGAAAATCCCTAGTTTCAGTCTTTCTTAGCAATCCTATTCAATTTCCGTTTTGTCCATCAGAAATGTTGTCTTCTTATTCTTTTGTGATCCCTAATCCAGAAAAAAATGCACCACTATAACTTGAATGGACGGTAAAACTATAATTACAAGAGAACAATGTTATTTCTATATACTTATCTAAGTAATGTTGTCAGAAGTTTAACTCTACTATCATATCATTATATTTTAATTAATTTAAAACTAATAAAAGAAAAGCTTATATTAATTTATAAAATAATAAAACAATATTTTTGAAATTCGTTTATGAAATTATTTAACAGTTTTCATTGATTGTTTCAGAAATCATAAGAAATAATAACAAAATATATAGAACAATTACAAAACTAAGATTAATAATATATTCATCTAAAGCACTTACCACTAGAAAGAAATTGGCCCTAAATTGTTTAATAATGACATATATATATTAAAACTAAGATACAACATTGCTTATATATATATATATATATATATATCTAATTTATTAAATATTTTTTTGCACTACACATCGACGGAGTGACATTTTATTAAAATCTAAGAAATCACAAATGTTATATTTTATTCAATATAGTATATACAACTAAAAGAAATTAATCAAAATTTCTAAACACGACCGCTTCAACACGGGTTTTGTATTATTGTCTGGATTTTATCAAATTTATATAATTCACGGATTTTAATGGTGTATCATGTATCAAAGATCGGTTGAAATTAGAGTATGAAGCTAAGTAAATTATATGTAAAAATTTATAAAATCTATAGAATAAATCAAATAAAATATCTACAATTATTTTATAAATAACAAATTATAGTAAAATTTACGCAAACATTTCTCCATGTTGTACACCACAGGTAACTATCTAGTTTTTTACAAAAATTATGCCTTAGAAAAATACAAAGGCCCCAAAGCCCAGTTTGTTCTATTAGATTAATGGTATTTGTACTATTAGATTAAAAAAAAATTGTGGTTTTTGTTTTACTACTTTTAATTTATTTTTAATATTTGACATATGTCAACATATGATTGCACAATTGCAAAAGTGACATGTGAGTTATAAGATAAAAGATAATCTTGCCACATGGAGATGTTATCTTATAATTAATTTTATAAATGATTTGTGATTTGCAAGATAAAAGGATAAGATTTCACAAGTGATTTATGATTTCTGAGATTAAAAAAGATAAGACTACCTAATCACTTAAATAGCCCCAAATCCAAAAGAACACTGTTAGAAGTTGAAAGTTGAAACTGAGAGACAACAAACCCTAATTAAGGTCTTAAGGATGCTGCAAGTGTCGTTGTCCCGTCAAAGTCCTCCGCCATCTCCTAAAATGGCATCACCTTCTTCGCTGTCACCTGCCATCGTCTCACGTAGAGGGTTTGTTACTCTCAAAACATTTTATTACAACTTATAATATTCAATTATATTGGTTTTTTTTTGAGAAGTTCGATAGTGTTTTTCTTTTATTCAGAATAATTAAACCTGAATAGAATCTGAAGTGAATCTAGTGTAAAGAGGTTTCTATGATATTAATAGATTTTGTAGAATCGGAAACATTTCAGTGTTCTTAAAACGTTAAATTCCCATGCAAAAAAGTTTTTCTTTTTCATTTTGTTTTTTTTTATTATTTTATTTTATTATTGTGTTAGTTAGTTGATCATTTCAGGGTGTTTTTTTTCTTAACTTTGTGACGAGTTTAAAGGTCAGGACTGGTCTGATTTGAAGTTGATTAATTGTTTTGTAGAACCAAAACTCTGAGCGAGAAGGCCCTGGATCCGAGTTTCGCCGACCTTCCAATAGACGTCCTAGGTGTAATAATGTCTCGTCTTATCTTAAAAGATAACATCCATGCATCAGCCACTTGTACGTCATGGTGTAAAGCTGCTGTATCTGTTCGGGTAGTGGAAAAGTATCCTTGGCTTATGTTCTTTCCTAAAGGTGACAACTCGGTCGAACTCCTCGATCCATTACAGGGGAAGCTGTACATTTTGAATCTGCCAGAGTTACCTAAATCCACTGTGTGTTACTCAAGAGATGGCTGGTTACTTATGGAAAAAGCAAAATCGAAAGACATGTTCTTCTTCAATCCGTATTCTCGGGAGCTAATAACCTTGCCAGAGTGTTGGTATGCTTTTGATGAGTTTGCGTTCTCTTGTCCTCCTACATCAGATAATTGTGTGGTTGTGGGGATAAGGTTCTTAGCAGAGTTTGTCATTATCAGCACTTGTCATCCAGGAGCTACCGAGTGGAAAACTGATACCGTCCCTTGTTATCTAAGACCGTTTTATAACCAGAGTAACATTGTCTATTGCAAAGATCGATTCTATTGCTTCAACGCACGAGGAACTTTGTTTAGCTTTCACCCATCTTCCCTTACATGGAGCTATACGGGTGCAGATCAAATCAAATGCCCGTATGTCTACGATAGAGAGAAATATGGATGGAGCGAGAAAGGAGTTTCCTTGGTAGAGAAGAAAGGAGAGCTTTTTGTCCTGTTTACAAGCAGCAACGAGAAGCCATTAGTTTACAAGCTGATCTCTGGGAAGTGGGAGGAGATGATTCCGACTGCACTTGATAGCTTGAACATCTTTGTCAGTTATTATAACAGTGAGCTGAGAAGTAATCTCCCACGGATGAAGAACGATGTCTACTTCTCAAGGTTTAGTTACAAGGGCCAACGTTGTGTAACGTATTCCTTTGATGAAAGCAGGTACAATCCGGACGAGCAATGGCAGAGATGGAGAGAACTATGTCCTCCTCAAAGCCTATGGATCGATGCGCCTCCTCAGAAAGTTTTAGACCTTTTGATGAAATAGATAAGAAGTCATGTTTGATTGGGGATTTTGGGACCTGTCATTGTTGTGTTGTTGTTTACCAAAACAGTTTCGGCCTTTGTAATGAATGTCTTCTTTGTCTAAAGTTGACTGTGAACCATTTCTGATTCTCCTTGACCTTTGTTGATAAATCTTTACATTCTCGGCACAACCTTCAAAGTAACATTACAAGCTATAGACTTGTATGATCATCTTACATTAAATTCAGTTAGTCCTCTTACATTGAATATTTGTGACGTGGTGCCATAAATTTAATTACTACAAAACTAATAACTTAAATAGAATTGATGGGTGATAAACTATTTAAATACTATTTGTTTTTTTTTTTCCTCAAAAATACTATTTGTTTTTAAAGTTTATTTACGTCATAATTAACGTCACTATATTTTATCCAAGATATATAAATATAAATTGAAGACCTAATCACTTAAAAAGCCGAAATCCAAAACGACATTGTACGAGTGTTAAAACTGAGAGACAACAAACCCTAATTTTGTGTCTTAAGGATGCTGCCAGTGTCGCTGTCCCGTCAAAGTCCACCGCCGTCTCCGAAAATGGCATCACCTTCTTCGATGTCTCCTGCCACCGTCTCACGAATAGGGTTTGTTACTCTCTCTCTCTCTCTCTCTCTCTCTCAATTCTCTCATTGGCGAAATTAAATCGAATCTGAAATGAATCTAGTGTAACGTTTCTATGATATTAATATATTTTGTTGAATCGGAGACATTTCGGGGATTTTTTTTGTGTGGTTGTTAATGTTTTATTTATTGTGTTGGTAGGATCTTTTGTTGAAACAAATCAATCAGCCTAATTTGAAGCTGATTGATTTGTTTTGTAGATCAAAATCTCCGAGCAAGAAGGCCATGAATCCGAGTTTTGCTGACCTTCCATCAGAACTCCTAGGTATAATAATGTCTCGTCTCGTCTTAGAAGACAACATCCGTGCATCTGCCGTTTGTAAGTCATGGTGTGAAGCTGCTGTACCTGTCCGTGTAGTGGAAAAGCATCCTTGGCATATGTGCTTTCGCAAAGGTGGCAAGTTGGTTGAACTCCACGATCCATTACAGTGGAATTTGTACACTTTGAGTCTGCCAGAGTTAGATAACTCCACTGTGGGCTACTCGAGAGATGGCTGGTTACTTATGGCTAAAACTGGAACGAAAGAGGTGTTTTTCTTCAATTTGTTATCTCGGGAAGTCATAACCTTGCCAGAGTGTGATCTGGATTTTTCTAAGATTGCGTTCTCTTGTCCTCCTACATCAGATAACTGTGTGGTGGTAGCGATAAGGTTTAAGGAATACACTGTCAAGATCAACACTTGCCATCCAGGAGATGCTAAGTGGGTTACTGCTAAATTCGATAATGGAACGCGGATGTATAGGCAGAGCAACCTTGTCTACCACAATGATCGATTCTATTGCATCAACGGGGCAGGAGTTTTGTTTAACTTTCACCCATCTTCGGGTATGTGGACTCCTTTCGGTGTTCATAAACTCTCATGCCCGTATATCTGCGATAGAGTGCAATATGGACGGAAGGCGAAAACAGTTGCCTTGGCAGAGAAGAAAGGAGAGCTCTATGTAATGTTTGCATGCATGAACGAGATCCCGATGGTTTATAAACTAGTCTCTTTGAGGTGGGAGGAGGTGAGTAGGACTACACTTGATAGCTTGACGATCTTTTTCGGTTTTCATAACTCTGAGTTGAGAACTAATCTCCCTTGGATGCGGAGCAAAGTCTATTTCTCAAGGTTCGGACGCGATCCCGAACCTTGTATTTCCTACTCATTCAATGAAAACCTGTACAATTCGGACAAGGAATGGTGTAGGGTGGAACTGTGTCATCGTCCAATGCTATGGATCGATCCGCCTCCCAAGAATTTGTTGGACCTCATGTCCGTTAGCTCTTTACATAACAGTTGAGAAGGTTTTTTTGTTTTGTTTTTATTGTGTCAATGTGTAACTGGGGATTTGAGAGTTTCACTGTTGTATGTTGTGGGTGTTTACCAGAATTGTTCTGCTGTTGTATATGTCTTCTCTTTCTACTGTTGACATTGAACTATTTCTAATTCTCCCTTTGCGATTGCCGATTGTTTAGAGAGACAACTTTGCAAGCCGTAGATTTGTATCAGCTTTTCGTTGCAAGCCGTAGATTTGTATCAGTAAATTTCATAAAGAATAAGACAATGCAATTTTGATTGCAAACATAATAAATTTAATTTGAAAGAAAATATATTAACCTTTTAATTTACTTCCATGTTTTCAATTAGCTTAGTGAATATATATCATTATGAACCTGAACTGATAAGCATTCTTAAAAACAAAACACAAAATTACTTGAAACAGATAATAAGAAATTTTTTTAAAAACTTTTTGATGTTAGAAGTTGAAGTTCTTTAAAATTAGTATTTAAGTATATTGCAATTATATTATTGATGTTAGAAGTTGAGGTTCTTTCACATTTGATTTTATTTTTTCAATGAAGGTTAAGGTTGGACTAATTGTATTTTCAATTCTAAATCTTCCAAATCTTACAACTTTTCCTTAGTACCTAACTATATTAGTTGCCTTGGACATAGTTAGCATTTTAAACTATGGAAGTATTAACTTCCAAAGTAAATCTCAAACACCACCAGAGTTTTTGTCAAATAATAAATCTGCTATAAACAGATATAATAAAATCTTTGCACAAAAAAAAACAGATATATATAAGAAAATATGAAAAGATGGTAAAACATGCAAAAGCTAATAAAGAAGACATGTGACCACCATATCCCCTTTTACATATTTCTATGGTAGAAAGATAGACACTACGTAATTTGTGCTATAATATGTCTCTACTAGTGAATTTATAGGGTCGACCCTAGTATACTACCTTAACTATACGGCTTCTTCGATGTACACCCTAAACTTTTTGCCTCTTTTCTAAACATCATAAACAATGTTTTTCTTTATCAAACATCATGAACTACACTTACTCTTCTAATTGCAAAATAGTGACTCTAAATTGCGATTAGATTTAGTAAAGCAGTAATTGCGTTTAAAATACCATGATTATGTTAATTGAACCAAAAAAATCGAATCCATATGATTAATCAAATCCATTCTTCTTCTTCATAGCGAAAATCTCAAATCTTAAGGTTTTAATTGTATCAATAAAGTAGAATGTTTAATTAAAATTTCTTGAAAATGCCGACAGGTGTTCTTAAGTTGTTTCTTTGCAGAGATCAAAGATATCTACTGTTAAAGCCGATGGTTTCTCATTGTTTAAAGAAACAAAACTATCACCAAGATCACAAAAACTCTAGAAAGTACCATTCATGTTTACAAAAACTAAACTAAAAGAGCACGTTCATAGACTTAAACTTCACTCATAAACCACTTTGTCGGTGCTTACTTACGATAAACGACTTATAATATTTATATTCGAAGACCTTACAAGAGAATTGAGAGGAGAGAAACGAGTTCTTGTCGTATTGAAATTGAGAACAATGAGGAAAAGAGAAATCCTAAGAAATGAGAATTTTAATTTTATTTAGAAAGCATAAAGGGAGCATAAAAGGCTTTTAAATGCTCTACAGCCCAATGCTCCTAAACGAAGCATTGCCCAAGCATAATGGTTTTAAAGTTATTAAAATACAATTTTACCCTCATTAAACACTTAGAGTTTACTATATTTGTATATTTAAAATATCTAATTTTGTAATTTTATGTCTAAATGCTAGCAATTGTACCAATCACATATCATTGTTAATAAATAATAGTATACAACTTATGCAGCATACTGCTCATGCTGCATAATGTTAATGCTTCACTAACTGTTGTTCCAATCAAGGCCATTATGCTAATGCTTCACTAACTGTTGTTCCAATCAACTTTGGTTTACTTAAAAAGCGTGGTCGTTTAAACGCCACTATCATTTTAGTAAATACAATCACAATTTAAAATTGCTATGTTGCAATTATAAGAGAATGTATAGTTTGTGATGTTTAATAGAGTAAAAAATTGTTTATGATCTTTAGGAAAGAGGTAAAAAGTCTAGGGTGTATATCGAAGAACCGATATAGTTGAGGTAGTGTACCAGAGTCGCGGTATACCGCTGGGCAAAATTATTTATAACTAAAATATTTAAATTATAAGTTATATTTGTTGGTTAAATATGTTATAATTATATAATAATTGTTAAATAAATCATATAATACCGCAATACAATTTATTTTTTACATAATATTTATTTAATCAATATAATTAGATATGTCTATTCTCTAATACTGACAGTGTTAACAAAATAATTAAGTGATGTTTTACCCCTGTAACACCAAATTAATGATATTTTTTAATTTATATAAATATCAATGAAACCTGTCCCGCTATATAACTCCGTCCCGAGATATTTTAACTCACACTGTATCATCTTAGTTTTTAATATTTCTTGTGTATCTACGGTATAATATTTCATATTTAACTTTTTAAAAGTTTTAAATATTTTCATATTTAACCTTTTAAAAATCTTTAAAATAAAGAACCGGAATAAACCAAATAAAAGTTTTTAAAGTTTGAATGTCTGATAAATCAAGCTTTCTACTCATTTGTAGACAGAATCATTTTGGTGTTTTTTTATAGTATGACTCTGAACCATTGCCCAATTTTTTTAGACGATGTGAGATATTGTATCCGTATTTTTTTATTCATCTATTGAGTAATATATGTCTGTTTTTAACATTTTGTATTACATCATATGCAGGAAAAAATCACAATTTTTATTAACTAAATTTATTATAGAATAATCTAAGATAATTTAAATATAAATTCAAATAAAAATGAAAGAGAATCATATATTTATGTTTGAATGAGGTAGAAAGATTTCTTTTTTAAAAAAAATCTCACCTATAATTAATTTTGAAGTTTTAGTAACTAATATTAAAGTCAATGCATTAAATGTAAAAATTTTCCAAAAAGTATTTTTGAGCAAAAACTGCTACAAAAATACTAGTATAGATTAATACTTCCTCCCAAATCTAGACACACCTTCCAAATTATAAAATCTAAATGAGAAAAAAATGAAATCGGATAAAACATGTTTTACAACATCATGAATCCATAATTAGAGGTAGTTTACATTACTTTTATTTATAAGGTGTTCTTCTTCAATCCGTATTCTCGGGAGGTCGTAACCTTGGCAGAGTGTGATGAGCTGGATTTTTCTAAGATGCGTTCTTTTGTCCTCTACATCAGATAACTGTGTGGTGGTAGCGATAAGGTTTTCAGATAACTCTGTCAAGATCAGATCAACACTTGCCATCCAGGAGATGCTAAGTGGGTTACTGCTGAATTCCCTTATGGAACACGGTCTTTTAAGCAGAGCAACCTTGTCTACCACAATGATCGATTCTATTGCATCAACACAGTAGGAGTTTTGTTTAACTTTCACCCATCCTCGGTTATGTGGACTCTTATTTTTTTTTAGGGAATCTATCTAGGCTAAAATCTTGATTGGATAAAAAATAGATTTTTCAAAAACAAAATCCAAAATACTATCGTAGAATCTACTACCATTCAAGGCCATAATCTCTTGCGAATATGTGTTTATTACATAGCATTTAACTTGATCATATTATTACATGATCCAAGAAGTTTTGACTTTTACTTTTGGCTTAGACCAACCCATATATCTCAAATTTTTACTTTAAAATAGAATATTGTAACTCTAAATAAAACATAGATTTTATTCAATGTATTACTCTATTTTTTAATCTAAAATAGTGTTAATATAAAAAATAGAGTCAAATATATAGCAATTCTATAATTTACTATATTATTGTTTTTTTTTCTTCCAATAACTTTATTAGAAATCAGTATCACAATCATGGTTTACAGCAGTGAGTAAAATTTTTTGACAAGAATGATATAAAGAAATCATTTGAGGACTACTTGTTGCCTTCTTTGCTAGTAAATCTGCACATTCATTTTGTTCTCGAGGACGGAAGGCAAATTGGATGGAAGTAAAGTGTGTACACCATTGCCGTATTGACTCTAGATAGTATCGTAGTCGAGGAGATGTTGCTTTACTGTTGAGAAGTTTGATCACTGTTGAATTATTACCTTCAAATATCATCGATCGATAATCAAGTGCCCAACTTGATTGTATAGCCCAAATTAAGGTAGTACGTTCTTCTTCCTCGATTGTTGCTCTACCTTGATATTTACCCATTCCACCATCAAGGAATTGGCCAGTAGAGTTCTGGATTATCCAACCTAGTCTAGAGTCTCTATCGCCATCATGGTGTGAGGCATCATAGTTGTATTTGACCCATCCAGGTTTGGGTTTTTGCCATTTATCACTCCTTGGTTGCGGTTGGTTGTTTACATCCCGTTGTTCTGCAGTTTGTTGTCCTTCTGGAGTCGCAAAATTGTTCAGCCATTTTTCCGTATCAGTGATAGCTTGTTTTGCTATGTCATTGGGAGTGATCAGTCGTCGGTTGAACACTAGGTCATTCTTCCTTTTCCAAAATCGCCACATTAAAAGATCAGAGCATACATGTGAAGCTTTGTGATGGCGAGGTTATTATAAAGGGTGAATAAGTGTCTTAGCTTATCCTTAATGGTTATTTGTGGGTTGCCAAACATGTGAGTAGATATTCCAAGCATCCTCCATATTGGTATCACATAAGGGCATGAAAAATAGTGTGATCACTTGTCTCAAAAGCCATACAGCAACGGGAACAGTAAGGATTCACGTTAATATTTCGACGTAGTAAGTATATATAGTTATGTTATGTTAGTACATATCAAACTTTTTTCGACTTGGTATGTTGATTTTGCTATATGGTTGGTAGAAGAAAAAGAAGAGCCAAAAGTGTGACACTTTAACTCACTAGATATATCATGGTCAAATAATTGATAGTACTTACTTATAATACAACAATACAAAATAATATATTTAAATAATTCTAACCATAGTCCAGTGACCAATGGTAAGTTCAATTATGGAAGGCATTATCACATCAGAAATCGAGTCTCGTTCTCTATAAATGTAGGATATTGGCTAAAGGGCATGCCTGTTGTAGCCCAAATATTGATTAAAAAAAAAGTTGTAAAAAATCTTTTACTTAAAATATATATATATATATATATATGTTTGATGGAGAAAAAAAATAATTAGAAAAAATAGATGTTTGATGGGAAAAAAGAAATAGTTAGGAAAAAAATATTTTCTATAAAAATTTGGTCTGAGAAAAATACAAAGGCCCAAAAGCCCACTTTGTTCTACAAAGCTAATTAATGGTATTACTACTATTAGTTTTTTTTTTTTGTGTTTAATTTATTTTCAATACTTACCACATGTCAACATATGATTGCACAATTGCATATAAAAGATAATCTTGCCACATGGAGATGATTATAATTTTATAAATGATTTGTGATTTGCAAGATAAAAGGATAAGATTTCACAGGTGATTTGTAATTTCTAAGATACAAAAAAAAAAAATATAAGACTACCTAATCACTTAAATAGCCTCAAATCCAAAACAACACCGTTAGAAGTTGAAAGTTGAAAGTTAAACTGAGAGACAACAAACCCTAATATGCC